>NW_020538040.1:50782927-50802039 GCF_003426905.1 Ctenocephalides felis | reverse complement strand
TGTATATTATGTTCGTCAGTTTGTCGAAAGAAACTGTTATGGATTTCGAGCGTTTTGAGCCATAAATAAAATCGATCCGGCGATCGATGCTCTTGCTGAAATTAGAGAAAACGAATCATTTGAAATTCCGATTGTCAGATTGTCAGATTTGTGTACAATGTCGTCGATGTCGAAATATTTAACTCTGCGTGGAATGTGAATGTTGGTCGTTTACTAGCACACGGGCCGCGGGTAGGCAAAGGCAAAGCCAAAGCCAAAGCCGATCGTGTGGAGTAGAATAGTGCTGTGCTGCGGTGCGGTGCGGTGTCTCCTGCAACATTTTACCGTTCGGTTTTCTCGTTTGTACGCGTCCCGGATTTTACAATCGCTCTTTGCTGTTGCCTGTTGCCTGTTGGCTTCCATACCAGTCAGTGCCGTTCGCAAGACTCTTCGTGCTTGGCCAGTGGCGTTGCCCGATCTGATAATAGACCGATGATAAGAAAAAAAATATTATTACTTTTATTTTCCCCTTGTTGCATTTGGAACCTTTTCTCTTTTCTTTTGTCGTGTTGATTATATATTGTATTATGTATTTTAACTACGCAATCATGATTTGTTATTGATGGTTATAACAGTTATTACAATTTAATTTATACAAAATAGTGTACGTTTTAGTATAAACTAGTTGGGTGCATGGCATCGTGCCTTAAGGCAAATTGCTGGAATCCCGTACTGTAATTAAAAATCTTGGTACGGAACCTAAAAAAAAATTACACAAAATGTGTACACATTAATAAATCTTTATAAACTAGTGAAGCGCATAGCATCGTGCTTTAAGGCAAATTGCTGGAACTTCCGTACCAAAAATAATCTTTTTTTAAAAATTAACATTGTTGAAAAAATTTTACTTCGAACAAATTAGATTTGAGAAACTATAAATTTGACAAAAATTTCTTTTTTCAAAAAAAAATTTTTTTTTGAAACAAAAGTTTTCTTTATTTCGACATATTTTGGAAATTCTGAACTTTTTTCTAAGCAATCGTACTGCTTTAACTGCAGACGAAATGTCAAAGCGCGTAAGCGCCGCGTCGCCGTCTAACGGATAAACATTGGTACGGAAAATTTATAGTTATTATTAAAATCTCTGTAAAATATCTGATAATTTGATGTGCATATGTCTAATGATCATTTTTAACCGCCAAATGGCATTTTTTTTACGTTTTCCACTAGATCTCCGAACCACTAGACCTGCCTTCATGAAAATTTAATCAGTTCTTCATCTTGTCAATACAAGTAAAATGTTTTTAAATTATTAAAATTGGACGCTCCGTTCTCTTAAAAACTGAGTTACCGTTTTTGGCACTTTTTGCCGCGTATCTTCGGAACGGCTAGACCTGCCTTCGCCAAAAACTAATAAGCATATCTCCTTATCAATACGAATCGAATGTTTTTCTAATTATTGAAATCGCTTGATCGGTGTTACCGAAATCGTCGACAAAATTTTGTATCCGCACACACATACATCAATTTTTCTAAGGTATGCCAAAATGTTCAGAAATCTTTGAAACGTAAAGATATATAAAAATTTTCATTACGTTTTTTTGCGATTACTATAACTTACCCTACGGGAAGTTAATTATTGTATAGTCGAAAAATTCTTGTATTTAACACATTAATCGCCTGTCAGTCATATGTGCCTGACGCTAAGAAGTTATAAGAAAAGTTTTAATAGTCAGATATGTCAAAGACTACTTTTTACTATTGGCACTAACCATTTTTCATTTTACTCAACACACTTCAAAAAGCATTAAAAACTATGTTAAAAAAAATAAGTGGTGCAAGGCATCGTGCTTAAGGCAAATTGCTGGAAGTTACCGTACTGAAAATTAAGTATTTTAAAGCTTAATATTTTTGTAAGCTTTGAACTTTTCTTCAAAGCAATTGCGCTGCGTAGTTGTTTTAGAGATGAAATATAGAAGCTCGTAAGCGTCGCGCCGCAATCTAACGGATATACATTGGTACGAAACCTATATAAATTTAAACAAAATTTGTACTTATATATAAAATCTTTATAAAATATCTGGTATTCTGTTGTGCATATGCTTAATGATCATTTTTGACCCCCAAATATTTTTTTTATACTTTTTTTTGTTTGATTTCTAAAACCGATATACCTGCCTTCTCAAAAACTTAATCAGTTTCTTATTCATTATCGTCACTACAAATAAACTGTTTTTTAAATTATTCATAATTTTTGTCACTTTTGTCCCGTAACTTTGAAATGGCTGAACCTAACTTTGCTAAAAACTAATCAGCACGTCTCCCCATTAATACAAATCGAATGTTTTTGAATTATTTTAATTGTAATTGTTAAGAGATTCTTCATTATGTTGGTGTGTATGTTTATCATCTGTAACCTTATTAGTTTTATATTTTTGTCTTGCATCAAATGTTTTACGTAGATCTTACAATCAATTAATAGATAGTTACGCAAAATTTTTCATTAACACGTTGCGGTAATATTTGATAACTCTCAATATTTTTATTATGTGATAATATGTAAAAAAAAATCTCATGGTTGTGCACGTTATATATCTTGATAAAAAAAAAAACAAGTTTCAAATCCTATTAACAGCGGGGGTCCTAGGTAAATATACCTGAGCTATATTTAAAGAACTCATCGTGAATTTAAATACCGGCTTCCTCTCATTCTCCTTGTTAAACTTTATTTTTTAGAATACGTTTTGAGAATGGTAAATATTATTTCATATATTAAGATAATAAAAATATTGTTTGCACTCTACAAAAGATTATATATTTTTTCAATCTTTGTGTTTAGTGGTTTTTTACAACGTGCGTAAAATATTTTTCTTTTTCTTGCACAACATGGGTCTAAAAATATATTTTGCAAAATTATATAATTTTAATCGTTATTATTGTTTTTGTTTAAAAAAAATATGTGTCTACTACCTACAATTATGGTTCTCAAACAAATAATTTCGATTTGGTTTCAATACTTTGCGAGTGAAGGAGTAACGAGTTTGACCTTTGTTAACCAAGACAGATACAAAATACAATTAGACATAAAAACAACTAGACATAATCGGAATACATCAATCTAAATAATTGTCGCTCGATTTGCTGCGCAGGAATGCAATATGTTATATGTGTAACTTGTGTGCTCAACTAGCAAGAAAAACGGTTTGCAATGTCTGGAGTTTGGATTAATTTGAAGAATTAGATAGATTTAGAACATGTCTTCATTTTTTTTTGTTATTGCTTAAATGATTAATGAGCTCTTTAATTACATATATGATTGAACTATAAATCAGTAAACTAATAGAAAATTACATTTTCAACAATTATTTGGTTTCATTGGCCTCGTATTCTTTCACTTCAATTAAATATAATTTTGTTCTTATTCATACAACTTTCTTTCTTGAATGTACAAATGAAGCTGTTCGGTAATTTAGTGATTAGAGCTATGGGCTTTTATTCAGAACTTCTAGGTTCGGTACCCGGATTGGACAGTCTGATGTCAAGCAGTAGTGACATCGATTTTCACTTAAACATACAGATACCAATGTGTTTCCAAGGAAAATAGTCTTTCCCCGGCATTTCTACTATAAAAACTTATGAGATAGAAATATGACAACCGTTATGTTGCCATTGATAAACCACGGCATTAACACGTTAATCATCACGATAATATCAGAAAAAAAATTACATAAGCCATGGTAATTTTATTAAATAATTTAGTTGAAAATGCATCATGGAAACTTGATGTATAAAAAAAAATTAGGCAAAATTTCTGGAAAAACACTATTTTTTATGTCACACATATATGTCTGGCCTTTAATAAAACTTTTTGGGGATTTTATCAAATCGCTATGTTTTACACATATTTTTGACCTGGCTCATGTAGAACTTCTTAGAGTCAGACACATATGATTGACATGGCAATTGACGTGTTAGAACTTATTTCAAATCTGATTTCTGTTAATGATAAAATAATTGTTAATAATCACACATTTCTATTTTTAGTTTATTCTGTATTTTCAAACTAGATTGCTGATGTGTTTTGCACATTCAATTCAGTAAATTTTTTTTTGTTATAATATTAATTACGTATTAATATTTTTTTAACTTCTTTATTTATTGGTAACATCATTATAAATTTGTTCTGTGTAACAGAATATTTAGTTCTGTTTAGTTGTAACTAGTGGTGCATGGCATCGTGCCTTAAAGCAAATTGCTCGAACTTCCCGTACCATAATTTAAAATTTAAGCTTCAACGTTTTTGAAAACTTTAAAGAAAAGATGTTTGAGAATATATAATTTTTTGAAAAAAAATCGCTTTTTTTGAAAAATTTGAATTTTTTGAGTAAACTTTGTACTTGTTGTTAAAGTCTTTATGAAATATCTAATAATTTGATGTGTATATTTCTAATGATCGGTAGACTGCCAAATGACTTTTTTTTATTGGATCTTTGAAAATTATTCTTCATTTTGTAAATACAGGTAAAATGTTTTTAGAATCATTAAAATCTGATGCTTCGTTCTCTCAAAAACTGGGTCTACCAAAAACTAATTAATAGGAATCGAACGCTTTTTGAATCATTCAAATCGGTTAATCCGTGTTCTTGAAAAAGTCGACAAAAATTGTACCCGCGCACACATACATACATTTATTTTTTCTAAGGTATGCCAAAATGTTCAGAATGCTTTGAAACGTAAAAGGGAAATCATTAATGGTTAGTCTATCACTATTTTCATTATTGAACGAATTGTTCTAAACCAGACATATGTAGGTATATGTGCTACTAAAGGTTGCGTCAATCTGAAACATATTCGCTGTCCATATACAGAAAGCAATTTTTATCATACTTTATGAGGAGCTAACAGTTCTTTATTACGTTATTGTTAATTGCTCGGGACAATTCGTGAAGTTCGTGTTCAGCACACAAATTTAAAACAGCAATGGCAAACCGTACGGCACGTCGCATCGGATATGTTATAAATATAAACCTACAAAACCTGTACGAATTCATACATTTCTTTTGTTACAAAAACAGGTCTCGTCATGTGTTGCATTGTTGCACAAATATAATGTACAGGGAGCTTTTTAGTTTACGGATTTTTGAAATTTACAAAATTATTTTACATGTTTTCAAAACACATTACGCTCTTATTGTTAGATCTGAAGATTTTAATATTCTTCTAGAGTAGAACCGGAGTGCTGCGTTAGAATTCAATCAGTTAGAGATTCAATCAGTTAGTTTGGGGGCCGATTATTTATTCCTGAATCGGCCCAGCAAGGCACAAAAATTTACCAATTTCTTTGAATTTGAGCTAGTAGTTAGTAGAATTTTGCGAGTTACTGCTTAGCGATATTGAACTTTTTCTGTCTTTTGAATCATATTTTTTATATTAATTGAACAGCTATCAAAACTTGAGGTTCTATCAGCTGTTGTGACGATTTACTCAACTAACTACGTCGGTTCTTATAGATGACAACCCAAACAGATGTCCCATCTCTATATGATGAATCTTATTATTACATATTCTGCAATTGTACTGAATTTTTAAATAAAGGCTATTTTCAGTTGGAAACATATTGCTATCTATATTTCCAAGTGAAAACTGATGTCACTACTGCTTGACATTAAATGGATATTTGATGGAAATCCTATAGTTCTAACCACTTACCTACGGGCAAGCCTAATATTTTACTAAATGAATGTACTGATGGTTATGAAGTAAATCTTGAATACACAAAATGATAAAGAACTTCTAGCGTGGAAATTTCAGTATTTTCTTCTGAACGTTTTTTCTCTGGCTCTATAATTTCATTTAGCCAATTTATGTTTTTACATATATCCATTTGGTACTAAATAACCTATAAACCCCATTCCATATATTTATTTTTAAGCACCACCAGTAATATATCTAATATATTAATCATTTTCGCTCAATTGCACTACTGCACGGCAGGCCCAACGATATATTATAAGATATTTCTATTATTATTGATAAAAAGGTTTAAAAAAAATTAAAAATTACGCTTTTACTGAACTAGAAATTACAATATAAGACTAGAATTTTCAATACTTCAACACATAGTGATAAATTTTGAAACAAATGCGCAAACATAACATGTCGTCCATGGACGACATTCGTAGCGAAGAAGTTAATCATTTAAAATAGCAATTATATAACTATTAAAGTTCTTACTGATAAAACAATATATTTTTAACTATTACAGTTCCTATCTATAATACAATATATTTTTAATTGCTATATAGAAGTTGAGACGACAAAATGCTTTTCCTCTTGCATCTGAACTACCGTTCGTTATTAGAGCAGTAAAAGTAATTATCAAGCATTGTTTCGATGTTTTTGTACATCTATCTATAATTTATCGAGAGGTACCCTGCGGTTGTATCATTTCCTTAATTATAAGACTATATAATAGACTTCCGAACACATAATCAGAAAAAAATAAAACAAATAGCTGTAGAAATATATTACCAGAATAGAGAATATATATATAACCAGTTTATTGGGGTCAATCATTAAAAATAACTAGTATTGCGTTTGATATAGATATTTTGAAAAAAATCCAACCTTTGAATCATATTTTAATTTTTAATATAACTAAAATTATATAATGCGCGTCAATAATCAAAACCATTCGTTTCACTAATAATTCCACTGACTACAAAATTTTGTTTGATGGTGTAGAACCCTGAACTAGAAAAAAATTATAAATGAAACTGAATTTTTGTAATCGAGTTTTCGGTGTTATCTCGCTTAAATACTTTAAAATAAACGTAATTAACAACTCTGTTATCGAGCAGTAGCGATATCAATTTTCACTTGGGAATATAGATCTTACATAATATGTCTCCAAGTGAAAATAGCCTTTCTCGAGCATTGCTTAACCAATGTGAATAATAAGAGAGCCCTATTAATTAAATTTTAAGAAGAAAAAAATCAAATATAGATGAAGCAACCGTTGGGTTACCATTTAAAAATACTGTGACGGACTATGTAAGAAGTTTTAGCCCTACAACTTATAGGACGTAGGATTCTGATTGCTATTAAAGTATTATTAAAAAAAAAAATTATATTTTTTGGAAATATACTTGCAAATTCATAAGCATGGGCAAGATTAGTATCAAATGAATAATGTACTTATGATATACCTTAATACTTTTACTATATAATACTTTTTGATAAATACTAGTAAGTAATATTACATTAAATTCACATCGCAAATTCGTCCTTGCCGTAATTGATTTTCTATCTCAACTCATCTAAAAAAAAAACTACCTGTTTGCACATTACCGAATCCCAATGATTCTAAAAGCATCAAAAGTCACGTTCTGACTCGTTTCTTCTATTGTGTGAACACGCATTTCGATTTTCAAACAAATACTTGCCTGCTTTTTTATTCTATACACATAGTAGGTTTATCGCGTAGGAGTGGGCTTTTGCTCGCCTTTACAAGTTGAAAGACTACAAGAACGTTTCACAAGGTTGCCCGCTGGAACGCAATTTTATTTTCATGTATTTCAGTATTTCTATTTTATTTTTATACCTAAAGCCACCAGGAAGCAAAAGCGAATGACTGCTGCTGGCTTTGCCTGATTTGCCAGTTCAGTGCGTTGCATCTTTTAAAATAGTTTCCCATATTTCGATTTCACACAACCAGATTTGTACGAGGTTTCTAATTTTGAAATTGTATAACTAGTGCTAAAATTAGCATTTTTCTGTCCGGTTCATTGCCACAAAAATTAAAGGTTTTAGAATAATTATAGAGACTTTGATTTACCAAATTGTGCATTGCATTGTAGATTTTCTGAAACCCGAGGTGAAAATTTAGATTGTTCTGAAATAACTTAAATGAGCAAGATAGTAGGGGAGACTGGGTACAGCTAAACTATACTGATTTTGAGATAGGGTCCAAAGGGAGAAAATGTGATTTCTTTGTTTGAACATGTATACACTATAATACTAATATAAATATAAATATAAATATAGATCACTTTGTATGTTATTTTGTTGTAAGTTGAACATAAGTATTTAATTACCAGCAATTAGTTTTTGCGTAGATAATTTAGCTTCATCATAACGATGATCTGTTTTCAAATGTGTGTGGGTACGGTTGTGACATGTGGTTGTGAGTCTTCTAAAAAATCGTAAGACAAAATACGAAAGATAAATGTTAAGGAAAATTTAATACAATAAAAAAAAAAGGTTTTCTTGTTAACTTTGTTTGACAAAATATGTTTTGTTATATATTGATATATTTATACGCTTTGTTTAAATGATTATGTCGTGTTTGCGTGACATATTTCTAACAATAAAAGTTGTTATAAACCATTTCGGTCTATACCTATTGTTTTTTAACATATTTTTATGACTGTTACAACTGTCCAAGGGGTGTGACCGTTTGTGACGTTCGCTCTTTTCTCGTATAATTTGATTTTATGACTAATCTACCGAATTTAAAGATATTGTCCTCAGTATTTCCACGTGGACAAATTCAAATTACCATTTAATTTACTTTTCTCCCAGCTTACTAATATATTCACAAAATTATGGCTGATCTGAAAAAAAAGTGGCACAACCGTACCCAGTCTCCTCTAATTACTAAAAACTTTTGTTCAAATAGACTCATATAAAAGTCGGGTCCTTCCTGTTTTGGAGTTTCATTTTGAATTTAATTTGATGCTGTTCTGAATTTAAATGCGTGCATAATTTATGATCTATATTTAAAATAGTCAAAACAACAACTTCAGTGTAATTTATGAGCTCATTTTTATGTTAAACTTTGTGAAAACGGATTAATTAGGGATAAAACATTGGTATATGTATATAATTTGGACAAAAACTTAAAATATTGTTAATATATGCATACTAGAGCGGGTCGATTTGTATGGGTCAAAAAAAAGTCGCTTAGGCACACATGATTTCCGGATACTAGGGATCAAAATAAGATACTTTGCTGAAGAAACTATACTTCTAAAATGAATTATGATGTCCCGTACAATGACCCAAAAATAAGGGTTGGAATTTGAATTTAAGGGTGTTTTTGTCCACGTTTTCGGGCGCACGGATCAACCGATTTGAATGGTTCAAAAATCATTCGATTCCACTTGATAGGGAGATGAGCTGATTAGTTTTTGGCAAAGGCAGGTCCAGCCATTTCGAAGATACAGAGCTAAATGTGCAAAAAATGTCAGTTTTTGAGAGAACTAAGCGTCCGATTTGAATGATTCAAATAACTTTCTGATCGTTTTAACAAAATAATTGCTTTTGAAAAAAAATTGTTTAAATTTTTTTTGTATATCGAAAATAATTCAGGGTTTAATTTTAATTCTGGTTAAAGGGAAGTACCAGTAATTTGCCTTAAGGCACGATGCCATACACCACTAGTTTTGTTATAAAATTAATAGCAAGCAATATATTTTGTTACAATAATGTTGAATAAATATTACAACAAATTATATTCTTAAAATTGAATTAACTCTACAAATTAACATTTATTATCATTCGTTTCGGTAGTTATTGTACCAATGTTTCGTATCCGATCATATTGTTTAACACTTTCTGGGCGTGCAGAGAGAGCCCATCGACCTCTTTTTGTATGCGATGCAAGAATTTAAGAAAGTATGTAGAATAGCATTTAAACTTTGAACATACTGTCCGATTCATAAGGGCCCACATGCAATATAGATGTACCGCTGGTGTCCTAAATTTTTAGTTATTATAAACTCTCTTTGTTAAAATATTCTTGACCTCATATGCGAACTATACAATTGGAATGTAATTAATCGTAAATCATTTCAAATATTGATAAACTGATACATAACATAAAAAATATAGAAACAGTTAAATTCGTGGTTATGATTGAATTAAATTGTAAGCGGTTGAATGATTTTAAAATCTTTGTCCAAACTGATAGTTATTCCTCCAGGATTTTTTTGCAAATCTATCTTGACTTGGGCTCGCCCGTAGGTAGGCGGTTAAGAGCGACGGGACTTGTTTCAGAGGTTCCGGGTTCGATACCCACTTCGAGCAGCCTGTTGTCAGGCAGCAGTGACAACGATTTTTACTTGGAAATATAGATAGCAATGTGTTTCAAAGTGAAAATAGCCCTTGCCCGGCATTGCTGCACCAATTAAAAAGTCAGCCCTATTAGATTAGATTCTAATAACAAAGATCATCAAATATGGATGGATTAACCATTGGGTTACCATCTAAAAATACGAAGTTTACGAAGGTTACGAAGGAGAAGTTTCAGCCCAACAGCTCATAGGACGCAAGGTTCTGATTGCTGTTAAAAATATAATAAACAAAAATATCTTGACTTGGCGTATGATGTAACTAAGTTTAAGAGACACTTTTCCCTAAGGCAAGTTGCATGAACTTACGGATATGTTCAATAATTGACTTAATCGACCAAAATTGAGATTTCGGTATTTAGAGAAATTTCGCTTTCACTAAAAACTAATCGTTGCGATTTTCAATTGATATCTTTCAATCACATTTATAACATCAGTAATTATGTGGATATAATATGTAATTAAATTGATATATAGTATGAAAACACGTGCTTGAAAATCCTAAAAGCGTCTATTCAAATTTTAATGAATTTATATAATTCAACAAATTTTCGATTGTTTGTGCATGAACTTTATTATGAAATTATTATTTAATAAATTAAATTAATGGTGACATTTTTTACATAGCTAGAGAGAGAAGTTCTTGCTGGTTTTTAAATGAGTGAAATCTGTTCAGCTTTTGAGAAAATTCAAATTTTGAATCATCACATCACAAAAGCGGCTTTTGAAATTATATTTTTTTACACCTTGATGAATTTTTCAAATCAAACCACTTGTTGTAGGGTCGTAAAATTTTAGTATGTTCAGTATGAGTATAATCTCTATCATCATAAAAAAAATCATCAAAATCCTTGAAACATTTTTTTCAACATTTCATTAAGAAGAAACGGCAAGGTCGAATTTTACCGAAAACTAATCAACACGATTCCAAACCAATATCGTAAACTTTTCTTTTGGGAAGTTAATAAAACAATACGAAAATAACATCCTTGGAAAATTTGTGCGCCAATAAAAAAGATTATTTGTTTATTCCTCCTGAAAGTGTTTCGAGTTTTCGCTTTTTATTAACATTTTGAAGGTTTTTGAACATTTTGGCATACTCAGAATAAATGGATGTGTGTGTGTATGTATGTATAGATACAATTTTTTGTCCACGTTTTTGTTCATCGTTCAAAAAATATTAGATTTCTATTGATGGGAAGATGTGCTGATTAGTTTCTGGCAAAGGCAGATCCAGACGTTTCGGAGATATTTACGGAGAGCAAAGAGTACAGAAATTAGAAATAGTTTTCGAGAGAACGATTTAAATGATCCAAAAAACAATCAATTCGTAATGATGGGCAGAACATGTGATTCGATTTTTCCAAAGGCTAGTTTAAATCTAAGTTATGTAATATATAACATGCAGATTAGTATTTTGGATTAGTTTGTAGTAGAGATGAGCTTATAATATCCGAATCCGGATCGGTTAGGACTTGACTCCGCTTCAGAGAGGAGTTATATCCACTTAACAACTCCACAACTCCGACAACTTTAAAACATAATACTTGACACAAATGTGTTCTCTAGTGTGTTGTTAACATACCTAAGGATTTATTAAGACTTTGGAAATAGTTTATAAATAGTTCAAACATGTTTGTCCATTTTATTATAATAATTACTATTTTTTGCATTTCGATATGCATACAAATCTAAATAAATACTAAATATTTTTTAGCTGGTTGTATACCATTGAAAGAGCTAATTTATGGACAAACATTATCGTATACAGAATATAGAATACAAAATAGCATTATTTTGAGACATTATATACCTGGAAAGTCCTAAAACTGGCTGTAAGACGAGAAAAAAACCTTCTTTTGACTCAAGTCTTTGTATTTGTAAAAAATCTCAAGCAAATGTCTGCACATGCTAACAGATTTAGTATCAGTTTAGGAATATGACAAATTCTGTGAGACAACTCCGCTCGGATTCACTCCGAGGGAGGAGTTGTAACTCCGGAGTGAGTTACCCATCTCTAGTTTGTAGTATGAGTAGTTGAAATTTTGCCAACAATGGTAGGATCCCATAGACCTTTTATGTAGTATAATACTCATACTGTACTATAAGGTCTATGTAATTCGCTACATTAACACAAATTTTCATGAACTCGAATCCTAAGCTCTCTGACTACCACAAATATTGCACTCTTGATATATTCATATGAATGCCTTGTCATCCGCGTCACACATCGAAATATTTGTACACCTACGGGCATTTTGTTTGATTATAGGCCATGTTTTTTTCGGCGGAAATAGAACGACGAAAGTTTTTGTACTTTTTAACGTCTTGCATGCATCGAGATATTTGTCTTCTATATAAATGTCAATATATAAAATGTGCCTCGTAAATCTGTGAAGTCATAAAAAATGGATTTCTAGTATTGGCTTCTATTAGATTTTTAATTGGAATGCCTTAGAGAGTTTTTAGTGATGAATGAAACAGATACATCAATTGATTTGAACCACTTCCTCTTACTACCGCATTTTATATTCTTTAATGAATAATAATAATAGTAATGTCATTTCGCGATTAATTTGATTTTTTTAAATGGTGTATGTAAAATGTGTAAATTGCGTGGTTAAACTTATTCGGTGGAAATTTTGATGTTTTTTTTGATAACGAAACCTGCAGAGGAAACTAAGACTCTTTTTTTAATAATATACAATAAAATTTGAATTATATTTCTATAACAATTCAGTGCAAATTCATTTGTCAAATACTTGGACCGATTTAGTAGATACATTTTTCTGTAAAAGGGCTCTTCTCAATGCTATCAACGTTTCGCAGAAATTGAATAAACTGAATTATAAATTTCATACTAAAAATGTATCATGTTTATGCATCTCACGATTTTTTTTATTAAGTTGTACCTATTTTCTTATTGAACGAAATTTTGACGATATACGGTAATTATTTAGCCAAATGTTTTTCATTCCATTATTCACCAGAACTATCAATGAACATTTTTGACAAATAGTAGTTAATTTCTGCTAATGTAGTCAATTCCGTTAAAATACCTTATATATCTAAATGTCATTGAATCATAAAAATTCTTTCGGAAATATGGCATTGAATTTAATTCTTCTGCGTGAGAATAAACTGTATATTTTAACATGAATAGTTTAAAATTTTGCTTTCATGGCAAATTCGCGATGAATTTTATTGTTAAACATTATGCCGTGTTAATGAGCCCACAAATAAAAATAATTATGCTGTATTGTTTGGTAGAATTTTATGTTTTAAAAATGCATACACACTTTTTTATTTTATAATCTATTTGCAGTAATTACGTGTGAATGTTTTGAGTTACTTTTACATGCGTTGAAAGAATTTTAGCTAGTTTCTATATTATTTTTATTAATCATGCGAATAATTTATGATTTTTTAATTAATTCGTTCCGCACATGATCAAGGAAATTGACATGTCTTCCAGAACGAAACCGTTATTACGTTTTAATTTCGTTAAATACTAAGCAAATTATTTGAACAAGCATAATGGTGTACTGTAAAATAATTTTACATAATTATTTTTTTACGAATTATTTTTTTATTGTTCTAATACTAATACGAAAATCGTGGAAACGTAAGAAAAAACAGTACAGTAGAAGTTGAACTTTTATGTCTAGGAGAATCTTCACTAAAATTGATTTATTATATTATTATATTTAATTATAGAGTCAGTGATAACTCGAGCATTCTTTGTACTTTAACTAATTAATAATTTATCAAAGAAAGTTTGCTTTTTGTTGTTGCCGCAACTGCATCGCAGTACACCTTTCCTCTGTTTTACACGGGATTCGTTTTACACGTTTTTTGAAAATATTTTTTTTTAACAAAATGTATTAACTTCCCGTAGGAGTAAGTCAGAGTAATCGCAAAAAAATCGAAAATGAAAATTTTATATATCTCTATATTTCAGAGGCTTGCGAACATTTTGGCATACCTTCAAAAAAATGATGTATATTGTGTGTGTGTGCGCGGATACAAATTTTCGACGATTTCGGGAACACGGATCAATCGATTTGAATAAATAAGAAAACATTCGATTCGTATTGATAAGGAGACGTGCTGATTAATTTTTGTCAAAGGCAGGTCTGACCGTTTCGAACATACGGGGCAAAAACAGCTAAAAATGGTAATTCAGTTTTTGAGAGAAGAAAAAACTGTATTTGTATAGACAAAATGAAGTATCATTTAAATTTTTGCGAAGACAGGTCTAGCGGTTTCAGAGATAGAGTAAAAAAAGAAAAAAAAGATTATTATACATTGCGCATCAAATTTTCAGATATTTTATAGAGATTTTAATACTAAGTATGAATTTTGTAAGGGGGGAGGGGGTTGTTATTTTACAAAAATAACTCTTGACTGAATACAAAACTGTGTAATTCAACCTTTCAACTATATCTATAATGAATAATGGAGCATTCAAATCACCAACTTGCGTTCAACTGCAACTTGCGAGAAATAATTTATTTGTACACTATTATTTTATCGATATCGATTTTCATTTATTGATTTGGTTTTAACATAATGGTTATTAAATGGGATAATCTTCTGAACTTCTTTGACTTATTAAGTATATTCGTTAATTTTTGAACGATCTATATAAAAAGCAACACATTCAAACTATGTAATATCAATGCAAATGTTTCGACTCCGAAATTTGCCATATAAAATTAAGATCAGTATGAGAAAAATTCGAATAGTAAAATATATTACATAGAGATGGGCCAACCGTCGATTTGCATTCCAGAAAGCCTCGTAGTAGCTTTTAAGTTGATACTCTTTTCAAAAAAAAACTTTACAATAAATTGTGAAAAGAGCGACCGTAATACACGAACAGGTAAAACTATGACAATGTTTGATCTAAATTCGAATTTCCCACATTATATATAGATGAAATATAGTGCCGAGCTCGCGTAACAGATATTTGTTGATAAATTCTTAGGTTTTTATTATTTTGTTAATCATAGTTGTTTTATATATAAAAGGGGTATAGCGGCGCAGTAGTAAAGTTTAAATTCTTTTTTGCTTATTTGCAAACTATTATCAAGCAGCAAAAATATCCATTTTTACTTGTAAATATAGATGAAAGCTTTTAAGGAGTAAAAAAGCTTTTCTGGTCATTTCTACCAAAAATATCTAAGCAGAAATACTAATTTGAAGTATTTGAATTTAGCAGTAGGCGCTTCCAACAACCTTTAAATCAGATGAAATTTTACTAATTTATAATATTAGTTTTAGATTCCAATGATTTAGGAATTAATATTGAAATGAAGGCATATTTTTCGCGCTCAGAATTTTAATTTTATTAATTAATATAACTATAAATGAAAAAAAAACTTAAATTTGAAATGCGTGTGAATTTATTGAATTAAAATATGTTTGGAATGCACGCAAAAAATGTTTTGTTTGAATTCGTATTGTTTTTCAAAACTGTTTAGTGATTATTATGATCGAATTTTAAACAATAGCACTATAATGGGTTTGAGATAAAATATCATAGAAAATACGAATTTGAAACGATGACTATTCGTTAACGATGTTTCTCAATTTATTTTTTAGACAAAGTTATTCTAGGAAAAATCATTATTTATTATAATATATGATGTTTATAAGGCACTTCTTGAGGTTTCTTTGAAATACTCGTTACAACGTTTCTGGTATTAATGAATTAGTAGTAATTAACAATCTTGAATTTCAATTAAAAACATAAAATAGTTTTATTGTTTGAACCGGGTACATCTTAGTAGAAAAGTCGTAAAAGTGACTTTGTATAATAAAGATGTGGAATATTGTTGATGTTACAAATCTGTTTTGTTTGGTTATTAGGCTACAATCTTGGTAGAAAGTAGAAGTAAAAGTTTATTTTATTTATTTGAAAATAATTAATTGTTTGGCCCCATCTATCTACATAATATACTAAATCAATTATTTATTACGCACAAAAAACAGCAAATTTGAGAAATACTCGAGAAGCCTGATGTCAAGCAGTAGTGGCATCCGTTTTCGCTTGAAAATATAGTTAGCAATATGTTTCCAAGTGAAAATAGCACTAATCTGGCATTTCTGCATTAATAAAATGTTTGCCTTATTGCAAAAATTGTAATAATAAAACCCATCACACGGGAATGAAACAACTATTTGGGTTGCCATCAGTAAAACCGACGTAGTAGTCAAATTAGCCCAACAGCTTATAGTACTCTTAAGTTCTGATTTCTGTTCAAAACAAAAAAAAATTACTTTTGCTATAAATTTGGTCGTATAACTTCTTTGCCAAGCTATTATGACATCAATAAATCAGCTTGTTTTTATAATTGATGATGTTTGAGGTTTCTGGTGGAAGTAGAAGTAAAGCCTTATCGCTCTCGACTCTAACCTCATCTAATAGATGTTTTGTTTTTTTGAATCTGAATTGAAAGTATTGCACAAATTTGAACATATCGATCTGCATCATCGATACTTTGCTTCATGTAATTTGCATGGAGCTTCGCTTTATTGTCAATTCATCTGATATAAACAAAATAATTTACATGGATGAGTACACTATGCCGCGTGCGAAATTATTCCACTTTCACGTTGTGGTTGAATTTCTAACAAAACATTCCGTTCTCTTAGGATCTATAGTAATAGTAATAAATATGCGCTTTGTTATATCAATCAAATACACTTCTGATATTATACCAATTTCTCTTGTTTGAATGTATTTAAATGATTATTCATAGCTTGTAGATTAACTTTTGATAGTAAAAAATATTTGTCACGCTCATTTTCAATACGAATTAAAATTAGATTCCATTTCATTAATTGTTATTAATTCCATAACAATTACATGTACAATTCTTATGATAATAAATATCTAAACGTCCATAATTTAAGAATTTCTTTTGATAATGGCTTTTGCAATGTGATGGACTGTGGTATTTTAATATTCATAATTCAAAACATATTGTATTATTTTGATATGTGGTTAATAGGTAGAAATTGAACGGCTATTGAAACTAACAATTGTAATTGTTACAATTGTATTGTAAGATTTACTTTTCTCTGAGGGAGGGCGGGGGTATTTGCTTCATATTTTTATGTACAGAATAAGAATATTACGAATGATATTCGGCGATTTATAATTACATTTTTGTGATTTCGCTATATACCTAATTTTTTCCAACTTTTATGAGTACATTACAAATGACTTCAAAATACAACCCGTGGATTAGTGGTTTTAGCTACGGGATTTCATTAGAAATTCGAGGTTGTATACCTGCCTCTCGGGCAGCCTCACGCCTAGAAGTAGTGACATCGGTTTAATTTGGAATTTAGATAGCAATATTTTTCGAAGTCAAAATTTGTCCTTTTCCGGTTTACTAATATGAATTCATTAGACATAGGTTAACCATTGGTTGCGTTCTGAAAAGGGGCGTAGTTAGGTGAAATCATTTTAACTCACAGGCTCTCCTTTCTAGTTGATGTTCAAATAAATTAAAAAAGAGTTAAAATGCAATTCAAACTTTACTGTTTTTTTTTTTGTAAAATCCATATAATAATTTACTGTATATGACATAATATATTTTAATCACTTAACTCTGTTTTGACGAATTATAGTCTATTATGGAGAAGTGGCAGAATTTTGTGCATTGGACGAGTTTTCGGACGTATTTTCGTTTTTTTATATTGGCCATGAATGTAACAATCTTCATGGCATTAAGCTTTACACGGAATGGTTGCTACCCCTGGTAGAGGGGGTAGCGGAGTGTTTTAATGGAAAATTGATCACTTCTAAATGTAAAGTCCGCGCAACAACATGTTTATAAATAAATATATCTTCTTTCATTATAACTTAGCGACAAAATCAGTGATTGTAATAGAACTGCAACAATACATAATATACAAACAATCAGTGTTTAAGACAGTCCACAACTGCAAGGGTTAAATTATACCCAGCAACCTAAGTTAACGAAGGAGAGTTTTAATCAATTCTATAAGTACGTAACGCAAATACACGAGTATATAACATTGATTACAATTTAACTTGAAATTTTTGGAAAAAGAATAATCTGAAATGTCAAGATGTCTAGAATATTTTGAATGTATGACTGTATAATATGCTTCATTTGTATGGTATTTGACCTCAGGCAAGTTGCATGAACTTTCCGAAATTGTGAAATAATATTAGAAACAATAAGGGTGAGATTTAGCTACTACTGTTTATTTTGAAAATAGTTTTTTGTTGTCATCACACTTTTCACAGTTATATCAACATATATCGTCTTTAATCCGTTTTTAGTTTAATAGAAGTAAAATGTGGTAATCAATTTTTCAATTTGCAATACTAGCTATTTCATCCGTTTGTTTTATCAGCGCAATTTACTTTGTGGTTGGCAAATATCCTCTTCAGGCTCGATTCGAACGATATAAAATTATGGGTACAGTTCGTATGAGCGCCACAGTTCTGGTTTAACATGAAATCATTTATATCAGTTTGCGATATTGCACTACGGTATTCTTACAAACTTACCGGCCGATTCGACTGATACTTGAGCTCATTTTCATAATTTTCTTAATTGAGTTTGAAATGTCGCATGTTGTTTTTAGCTTTCTAGGTAAAGATTGCATTTTCTAGCAATAACTCGCGGAAAACTGTAATAATATGATAAGATTGAACCTTTCATTCTTCTCGGTTCGGTATTAATGTATCTGTTTTACCTAATACGGCGACACCGAAGGCTAACCATGGTGAAGTTTAGGTTTACGAGCAAGAAGCTACTTCTTGGCGGCATTTTTTTGTACCATTCTGTATTTTCTCTCGTGTTATACGATATGGAATATTAATATATTATATATATATATATATAATATTATTATATTAATCCGTTGTTAATTGTTATATTTTCTCATGGCGCTTGTTTACGGTACCGATGCGTGCTCAGAACTTGTTGCTATATGGAGTTTCTCTTGTGT
>NW_020538040.1:50755739-50781927 GCF_003426905.1 Ctenocephalides felis | reverse complement strand
ACAAAAATATCTTGACTTGGCGTATGATGTAACTAAGTTTAAGAGACACTTTTCCCTAAGGCAAGTTGCATGAACTACGGATATGTTCAATAATTGACTTAATCGACCAAAATTGAGATTTCGGTATTTAAGAAATTTCGCTTTCACTAAAAACTAATCGTTGCGATTTTCAATTGATATCTTTCAATCACATTATAACATCAGTAATTATGTGGATATAATATGTAATTAAATTGATATGTATGAAAACACGTGCTTGAAAATCCTAAAAGCGTCTATTCAAATTTTAATGAATTTATATAATTCAACAAATTTTCGATTGTTTGTGCATGAACTTTATGAATTATTATTTAATAAATTAAATTAATGGTGACATTTTTTACATAGCTAGAGAGAGAAGTTCTTGCTGGTTTTTAAATGAGTGAAATCTGTTCAGCTTTTGAGAAAATTCAAATTTTGAATCATCACATCACAAAAGCGGCTTTTGAAATTATATTTTTTTACACCTTGATGAATTGTTCAAATCAAACCACTTGTTGTAGGGTCGTAAAATTTTAGTATGTTCAGTATGAGTATAATCTCTATCATCATAAAAAAAATCATCAAAATCCTTGAAACATTTTTTTCAACATTTCATTAAGAAGAAACGGCAAGGTCGAATTTTACCGAAAACTAATCAACACGATTCCAAACCAATATCGTAACTTTTCTTTTGGGAAGTTAATAAAACAATACAAAATAACATCCTTGGAAAATTTGTGCGCCAATAAAAAAGATTATTTGTTTATTCCTCCTGAAAGTCTTTCGAGTTTTCGCTTTTTATTAACATTTTGAAGGTTTTTGAACATTTTGGCATACTCAGAATAAATGGATGTGTGTGTGTATGTATGTATAGATACAATTTTTTGTCCACGTTTTTGTTCATCGTTCAAAAAATATTAGATTTCTATTGATGGGAAGATGTGCTGATTAGTTTCTGGCAAAGGCAGATCCAGACGTTTCGGAGATATTTACGGAGAGCAAAGAGTACAGAAATTAGAAATAGTTTTCGAGAGAACGATTTAAATGATCCAAAAAACAATCAATTCGTAATGATGGGCAGAACATGTGATTCGATTTTTCCAAAGGCTAGTTTAAATCTAAGTTATGTAATATATAACATGCAGATTAGTATTTTGGATTAGTTTGTAGTAGAGATGAGCTTATAATATCCGAATCCGGATCGGTTAGGACTTGACTCCGCTTCAGAGAGGAGTTATATCCACTTAACAACTCCACAACTCCGACAACTTTAAAACATAATACTTGACACAAATGTGTTCTCTAGTGTGTTGTTAACATACCTAAGGATTTATTAAGACTTTGGAAATAGTTTATAAATAGTTCAAACATGTTTGTCCATTTATTATAATAATTACTATTTTTGCATTTCGATATGCATACAAATCTAAATAAATACTAAATATTTTTTAGCTGGTTGTATACCATTGAAAGAGCTAATTTATGGACAAACATTATCGTATACAGAATATAGAATACAAAATAGCATTATTTTGAGACATTATATACCTGGAAAGTCCTAAAACTGGCTGTAAGACGAGAAAAAAACCTTCTTTTGACTCAAGTCTTTGTATTTGTAAAAAATCTCAAGCAAATGTCTGCACATGCTAACAGATTTAGTATCAGTTTAGGAATATGACAAATTCTGTGAGACAACTCCGCTCGGATTCACTCCGAGGGAGGAGTTGTAACTCCGGAGTGAGTTACCCATCTCTAGTTTGTAGTATGAGTAGTTGAAATTTTGCCAACAATGGTAGGATCCCATAGACCTTTTATGTAGTATAATACTCATACTGTACTATAAGGTCTATGTAATTCGCTACATTAACACAAATTTTCATGAACTCGAATCCTAAGCTCTCTGACTACCACAAATATTGCACTCTTGATATATTCATATGAATGCCTTGTCATCCGCGTCACACATCGAAATATTTGTACACCTACGGGCATTTTGTTTGATTATAGGCCATGTTTTTTTCGGCGGAAATAGAACGACGAAAGTTTTTGTATTTTTTAACGTCTTGCATGCATCGAGATATTTGTCTCCTATATAAATGTCAATATATAAAATGTGCCTCGTAAATCTGTGAAGTCATAAAAAATGGATTTCTAGTATTGGCTTCTATTAGATTTTTAATTGGAATGCCTTAGAGAGTTTTTAGTGATGAATGAAACAGATACATCAATTGATTTGAACCACTTCCTCTTACTACCGCATTTTATATTCTTTAATGAATAATAATAATAGTAATGTCAATTCGCGATTAATTTGATTTTTTTAAATGGTGTATGTAAAATGTGTAAATTGCGTGGTTAAACTTATTCGGTGGAAATTTTGATGTTTTTTTTTGATAACGAAACCTGCAGAGGAAACTAAGACTCTTTTTTTAATAATATACAATAAAATTTGAATTATATTTCTATAACAATTCAGTGCAAATTCATTTGTCAAATACTTGGACCGATTTAGTAGATACATTTTTCTGTAAAAGGGCTCTTCTCAATGCTATCAACGTTTCGCAGAAATTGAATAAACTGAATTATAAATTTCATACTAAAAATGTATCATGTTTATGCATCTCACGATTTTTTTTATTAAGTTGTACCTATTTTCTTATTGAACGAAATTTTGACGATATACGGTAATTATTTAGCCAAATGTTTTTCATTCCATTATTCACCAGAACTATCAATGAACATTTTTGACAAATAGTAGTTAATTTCTGCTAATGTAGTCAATTCCGTTAAAATACCTTATATATCTAAATGTCATTGAATCATAAAAATTCTTTCGGAAATATGGCATTGAATTTAATTCTTCTGCGTGAGAATAAACTGTATATTTTAACATGAATAGTTTAAAATTTTGCTTTCATGGCAAATTCGCGATGAATTTTATTGTTAAACATTATGCCGTGTTAATGAGCCCACAAATAAAAATAATTATGCTGTATTGTTTGGTAGAATTTTATGTTTTAAAAATGCATACACACTTTTTTATTTTATAATCTATTTACAGTAATTACGTGTGAATGTTTTGAGTTACTTTTACATGCGTTGAAAGAATTTTAGCTAGTTTCTATATTATTTTTATTAATCATGCGAATAATTTATGATTTTTTAATTAATTCGTTCCGCACATGATCAAGGAAATTGACGTGTCTTCCAGAACGAAACCGTTATTACGTTTTAATTTCGTTAAATACTAAGCAAATTATTTGAACAAGCATAATAGTGTACTGTAAAATAATTTTACATAATTAATTTTTTTACGTATTATTTTTTTTATTGTTCTAATAATAATACGAAAATCGTGGAAACGTAAGAAAAAACAGTACAGTAGAAGTTGAACTTTTATGTCTAGGAAAATCTTCACTAAAATTGATTTATTATATTATATTCTTATATTTAATTATAGTCAGTGATAACTTGAGAATTCTTTGTACTTTAACTAATTAATAATTTATCAAAGAAAGTTTGCTTTTTGTTGTTGCCGCAACTGCATCGCAGTACACCTTTCCTCTGTTTTACACGGGATTCGTTTTACACGTTTTTTGAAAATATTTTTTTTTTAACAAAATGTATTAACTTCCCGTAGGAGTAAGTCAGAGTAATCGCAAAAAAATCGAAAATGAAAATTTTATATATCTCTATATTTCAGAGGCTTGCGAACATTTTGGCATACCTTCAAAAAAATGATGTATATTGTGTGTGTGTGCGCGGATACAAATTTTCGACGATTTCGGGAACACGGATCAATCGATTTGAATAAATAAGAAAACATTCGATTCGTATTGATAAGGAGACGTGCTGATTAATTTTTGTCAAAGGCAGGTCTGACCGTTTCGAACATACGGGGCAAAAACAGCTAAAAATGGTAATTCAGTTTTTGAGAGAAGAAAAAACTGTATTTGTATAGACAAAATGAAGTATCATTTAAATTTTTGCGAAGACAGGTCTAGCGGTTTCAGAGATAGAGTAAAAAAAGAAAAAAAAAGATTATTATACATTGCGCATCAAATTTTCAGATATTTTATAGAGATTTTAATACTAAGTATGAATTTTGTAAGGGGGGAGGGGGTTGTTATTTTACAAAAATAACTCTTGACTGAATACAAAACTGTGTAATTCAACCTTTCAACTATATTTATAATGAATAATGGAGCATTCAAATCACCAACTTGCGTTCAACTGCAACTTGCGAGAAATAATTTATTTGTACACTATTATTTTATCGATATCGATTTTCATTTATTGATTTGGTTTTAACATAATGGTTATTAAATGGGATAATCTTCTGAACTTCTTTGACTTATTAAGTATATTCGTTAATTTTTGAACGATCTATATAAAAAGCAACACATTCAAACTATGTAATATCAATGCAAATGTTTCGACTCCGAAATTTGCCATATAAAATTAAGATCAGTATGAGAAAAATTCGAATAGTAAAATATATTACATAGAGATGGGCCAACCGTCGATTTGCATTCCAGAAAGCCTCGTAGTAGCTTTTAAGTTGATACTCTTTTCAAAAAAAAACTTTACAATAAATTGTGAAAAGAGCGACCGTAATACACGAACAGGTAAAACTATGACAATGTTTGATCTAAATTCGAATTTCCCACATTATATATAGATGAAATATAGTGCCGAGCTCGCGTAACAGATATTTGTTGATAAATTCTTAGGTTTTTATTATTTTGTTAATCATAGTTGTTTTATATATAAAAGGGGGTATAGCGGCGCAGTAGTAAAGTTTAAATTCTTTTTTGCTTATTTGCAAACTATTATCAAGCAGCAAAAATATCCATTTTTACTTGTAAATATAGATGAAAGCTTTTAAGGAGTAAAAAAGCTTTTCTGGTCATTTCTACCAAAAATATCTAAGCAGAAATACTAATTTGAAGTATTTGAATTTAGCAGTAGGCGCTTCCAACAACCTTTAAATCAGATGAAATTTTACTAATTTATAATATTAGTTTTAGATTCCAATGATTTAGGAATTAATATTGAAATGAAGGCATATTTTTCGCGCTCAGAATTTTAATTTTATTAATTAATATAACTATAAATGAAAAAAAAACTTAAATTTGAAATGCGTGTGAATTTATTGAATTAAAATATGTTTGGAATGCACGCAAAAAATGTTTTGTTTGAATTCGTATTGTTTTTCAAAACTGTTTAGTGATTATTATGATCGAATTTTAAACAATAGCACTATAATGGGTTTGAGATAAAATATCATAGAAAATACGAATTTTGAAACGATGACTATTCGTTAACGATGTTTCTCAATTTATTTTTTAGACAAAGTTATTCTAGGAAAAATCATTATTTATTATAATATATGATGTTTATAAGGCACTTCTTGAGGTTTCTTTGAAATACTCGTTACAACGTTTCTGGTATTAATGAATTAGTAGTAATTAACAATCTTGAATTTCAATTAAAAACATAAAATAGTTTTATTGTTTGAACCGGGTACATCTTAGTAGAAAAGTCGTAAAAGTGACTTTGTATAATAAAGATGTGGAATATTGTTGATGTTACAAATCTGTTTTGTTTGGTTATTAGGCTACAATCTTGGTAGAAAGTAGAAGTAAAAGTTTATTTTATTTATTTGAAAATAATTAATTGTTTGGCCCCATCTATCTACATAATATACTAAATCAATTATTTATTACGCACAAAAAACAGCAAATTTGAGAAATACTCGAGAAGCCTGATGTCAAGCAGTAGTGGCATCCGTTTTCGCTTGAAAATATAGTTAGCAATATGTTTCCAAGTGAAAATAGCACTAATCTGGCATTTCTGCATTAATAAAATTTTTGCCTTATTGCAAAAATTGTAATAATAAAACCCATCACACGGGAATGAAACAACTATTTGGGTTGCCATCAGTAAAACCGACGTAGTAGTCAAATTAGCCCAACAGCTTATAGTACTCTTAAGTTCTGATTTCTGTTCAAAACAAAAAAAAATTACTTTTGCTATAAATTTGGTCGTATAACTTCTTTGCCAAGCTATTATGACATCAATAAATCAGCTTGTTTTTATAATTGATGATGTTTGAGGTTTCTGGTGGAAGTAGAAGTAAAGCCTTATCGCTCTCGACTCTAACCTCATCTAATAGATGTTTTGTTTTTTTGAATCTGAATTGAAAGTATTGCACAAATTTGAACATATCGATCTGCATCATCGATACTTTGCTTCATGTAATTTGCATGGAGCTTCGCTTTATTGTCAATTCATCTGATATAAACAAAATAATTTACATGGATGAGTACACTATGCCGCGTGCGAAATTATTCCACTTTCACGTTGTGGTTGAATTTCTAACAAAACATTCCGTTCTCTTAGGATCTATAGTAATAGTAATAAAATATGCGCTTTGTTATATCAATCAAATACACTTCTGATATTATACCAATTTCTCTTGTTTGAATGTATTTAAATGATTATTCATAGCTTGTAGATTAACTTTTGATAGTAAAAAATATTTGTCACGCTCATTTTCAATACGAATTAAAATTAGATTCCATTTCATTAATTGTTATTAATTCCATAACAATTACATGTACAATTCTTATGATAATAAATATCTAAACGTCCATAATTTAAGAATTTCTTTTGATAAATGGCTTTTGCAATGTGATGGACTGTGGTATTTTAATATTCATAATTCAAAACATATTGTATTATTTTGATATGTGGTTAATAGGTAGAAATTGAACGGCTATTGAAACTAACAATTGTAATTGTTAACAATTGTATTGTAAGATTTACTTTTCTCTGAGGGAGGGCGGGGGGTATTTGCTTCATATTTTTATGTACAGAATAAGAATAGTTACGAATGATATTCGGCGATTTATAATTACATTTTTGTGATTTCGCTATATACCTAATTTTTTCCAACTTTTATGAGTACATTACAAATGACTTCAAAATACAACCCGTGGATTAGTGGTTTTAGCTACGGGATTTCATTAGAAATTCGAGGTTGTATACCTGCCTCTCGGGCAGCCTCACGCCTAGAAGTAGTGACATCGGTTTTAATTTGGAAATTTAGATAGCAATATTTTTCGAAGTCAAAATTGTCCTTTTCCGGTTTACTAATATGAATTCATTAGACATAGGTTAACCATTTGGTTGCGTTCTGAAAAGGGGCGTAGTTAGGTGAAATCATTTTAACTCACAGGCTCTCCTTTCTAGTTGATGTTCAAATAAATTAAAAAAAGAGTTAAAATGCAATTCAAACTTTACTGTTTTTTTTTTGTAAAATCCAATAATAATTAATACTTGTATATGAACATAATATATTTTAATCACTTAACTCTGTTTGACGAATATACTAGTTATGGAGAAGTGGCAGAATTTTGTGCATTGACGAGTGTTCGGACGTATTTTCGTTTTTTTATATTGGCCATGAATGTAACAATCTTCATGGCATTAAGCTTTACACGGAATGGTTGCTACCCCTGGTAGAGGGGGTAGCGGAGTGTTTTAATGGAAAAAATTGATCACTTCTAAATGTAAAGTCCGCGCAACAACATGTTTAATAAATAAATATATCTTCTTTCATTATAACTTAGCGACAAATCAGTGATTGTAATAAGAACTGCAACAAATACATAATATACAAACAAATCAGTGTTTAAGACAGTCCACAACTGCAAGGGTTAAATTATAACCCAGCAACCTAAGTTAACGAAGGAGAGTTTTAATCAATTCTATAAGTACGTAACGCAAATACAACGAGTATATAACATTGATTACAATTTAACTTGAAATTTTTGGAAAAAGAATAATCTGAAATGTCAAGATGTCTAGAATATTTTGAATGTATGACTGTATAATATGCTTCATTTGTAAGTGGTATTTGACCTCAAGGCAAGTTGCATGAACTTTCCGAAATTGTGAAATAATATTAGAAACAATAAGGGTTGAGATTTAGCTACTACTGTTTATTTTGAAAATAGTTTTTTGTTGTCATCACACTTTTCACAGTTATATCAACATATATCGTCTTTAATCCGTTTTTAGTTTAATAGAAGTAAAATGTGGTAATCAAATTTTTCAATTTTGCAATACTAGCTATTTCATCCGTTGTTTTATCAGCGCAATTTACTTTGTGGTTGGCAAATATCCTCTTCATGAGCTCGATTCGAACGATATAAAATTATGGGTACAGTTCGTATGAGCGCCACAGTTAACTGGTTAACATGAAATCATTTATATCAGTTTGCGATATTGCACTACGGTATTCTTACAAACTTACGGCCGTAGATTCGACTGATACTTGAGCTCATTTTCATAATTTTCTTTAATTGAGTTTGAAATGTCGCATGTTGTTTTTAGCCTTTCTAGGTAAAGATTGCATTTTCTAGCAATAACTCGCGGAAAACTGTAAATAATATGATAAGATTGAACCTTTCATTCTTCTCGTGTCGGTATATAATGTATCTGTTTACCTAGATACGGCGACACCGAAGGCTAACCATGGTGAAGTTTAGGTTTACGAGCAAGAAGCTACTTCTTGGGCGTGCATTTTTTTGTACCATTCTGTATTTTCTCTCGTGTTATACGATATGGAATATTATATATATATATATATATATATATATATTATTATTAATCCGTTGTTAATTGTTATATTTCTCATGGCGCTTGTTTACGGTACCGATGCGTGCTCAGAACTTGTTGCTATATGGAGTTTCTCTTGTGTACGTCAATAGTAACAGGGCTGAATCACAGTCATATTATAGCTAATTATCTATAAGATTAATTAAATTATTAATCTATTAATTTAATTATTATATATATTATTCTACCCTCTATATTTGATTTGATTTATTTTAATATGACTAGTCTCCGATTCCAAAAAAATTTAGGTGCATCGTAATAATGAATTTGGTATATAATTTTGGAAGGATTGTCTTTATATTACTTCATTAATATTTACAATTAATTAATTATTAGGGAAAAATACGGACAAATGGTATATATGGACAAAATGACACACGTAGCTTTATTTTAAAAAATAGGCTAGTTTCAGCAACGTTTCCGCGACTGTATAACATGACAATCACAATCCTGTCAGATGTTGAGCGTCATTGTCACAATCTTGTCGATTAGTTCAAACATGTTTCGCGCCTTCAAAATTTTATTTTGAGGATGGTTTTAGGGGACATATTTATTGATATTCGTAAATATTTAATTAAAATCAATTCACTTATGTCAGTAATATTGATTTTGATCAATTTTATTGCAATAATAAGGTGTTTGATGGAATTTTGATAATTTATTATTTTTTTTTTAAATTTTGGAGAAAATGACATACTTATACAATGAACAAAGTTGCATAGTACTATTTCGCAACCATTGCAGGGTCAAGAAAAAGAAATTAAAACTTGCCAAAGGTGATTGGATTTTAACCTATACTCCAAGTATGCAAGAAATAATTTCTAAAAACAGACCAAAAAATCCACCTATAAAAAGAAGAGACTTGCATTTATTGCAAAACCCACTTTTTTCGTTCTAAGCCCGGCAAATATTGGTTACTATGACGATCAGTATTCTTTGGGTTCATGCTTCATCTGCTAATGACCTAAAAAGGACGAAACGATTTATTTGTGAACTGCTTTCCTAAAAATTATCATCTCCAACGACCTTGTCTTGTATTATATTTTGTTTGTACTTTATGATTCAATTCATAAATAAGATACTATAGCTCCTACGCAACTAAAAGAATGTTACTTATAGTCAATAAACCATAGATGAGTAAAATTGATCAAGACTGGTTATAATATCATCAAATAATTCCCCTACATATGTTTATTAGTAATATTTTTTACATATCGTTAAACTTTATGAAACGTACGTAAATGTGTTCAAGAAATTGTGTGAAACTAATAGAAATGTTAATTCTTAGTACTAACTCTTGAATTGAATCTTTGCTGTCACGGTTGTATTTCAAATTTGATAGCTTTAACTAACACCATTTTATAGTTTCTAATAATGTATAAAAATAACTCATAAAAAATATATACATTTTTTAAAAAATAAATACATTTTTAAAGTGTAGTATAAAATGAAAATTTAATATGGTATTCCAATTGTTGCAATGATCATTTAATCCCTTATTAAACAAAAGAAGTTTGGTGATCGTTCGCTGTTCACTTTCATAGAAATCCACAAAATTTGATTTTAATTTTATTCATAGCTTGAACTTAAATTAATATATCAGTATATATCAATGCACTTCAAAATTTTCTGCCATGCACATATAATGATCACATAATTTGTATAGCCGCAGACTATACAACAAATGTATGGAATACAAATCTATTACTCGAAACGATATTTCTCTACAATTTATTATTTTATTGGAAACCTCCACTTTATAGAAAAAAAGCTTAACCGTATACTTTCTATGCATCTTATATTTGTAATTTATAACAGTACTAATGCGTTTGTGAAAGTATGTTAAATTTATTACTTTGGCGTTTCTATTAATCATTTCAAAGATTTGCAATTTTGTAAAAATATATAATATTAGATGCAGTAAAGTAACCAAGTTCGGTGATATATCTTATAAAATTTAGTACTAAACCGTATTGTGGCTTTTTATTGCCTGTGAATAAATCGTTACTTTTGTAATTTTTTACATGAGCTTTTGAGTTTTGTTGTGTATTCTATGTGTCGAATAAGAATTTCGTGGCCATTATATTAATTTTGTTTCATGTTTTAGTGAATAATGATTTATCAGCTTACATATAATATTAATCTCTAAATATATATTTATTTTATATTTTGTTGAAGTACTTATTATTTTCACTGAATTCTATTCCTTTGTAAAGAACCTTTCTTCATGCATCCTTATAATATTATTTTTATCAAATACTTTCAAATCAAAAGATTCAATGGTTATTTCAAATAATAGGAAATTTTTACTAGTCCTTGCATATAAAAACATTTATGTTTTTATATACATATACCTATCATTATACAATAATATTGTATTCATGAACTACTTCTGCAATCAATTCAATGGTTATTTCAAATAAAGGATTTTACATAAATTGTTTGCAATATCAGTCATTTCAAAATATTAAAAGTAGACTACAATATTAATTACGGTCAAAATGAAAATGTGTCACTATTGAAAATTAATTAAATGGAAATAAGTGTCGTAAGAAACAATCAAACTATAATTATCTTTTTTATTGATGTTTAACACACATTTAAAAGACTAGAATAGTGAGAGTTGTAACTAATTAAATTTATTTTGAATTTGAGTATGCAATTATTCGATGCAATGTAAGTAGTGAAATATTTCAGTAAAGCGAAAATTACAAATAATAAACATTGAAAAATATTTGAAATAATTCCATAATTTTCGGTGATTCCTGTGACGTAGGTCACAAAGAGCATGTTTGGTTATAACTTCCCTTAGAGTAAGTTATAGTAATCACAAAAAATCGAAAATGAAATTTTTTGCATATCTTCACGTTTCAAAGGTTTCTGAACATTTTGACATGTCCAACCATTTTGAAGATACGGCTATTATATAAATATATATTATATAGAGATTTTAATAATAAGTACAACTTTTTTTCACATTTCTTTGGGTTCCGTACTAACGTTTTTTCCAGAAATTTCAAAAATTTTATTTTTTTACAGTTCTCAAAAAATTTAAAAGTTTTTCTAAAAATTTTAATTCTCGGTACGGGAATTACCAGCAATTTGCTTTAAGGCACGATGCTTCGACTTTTACTTTGATTTAAATTTTGCTTTTATCATGTTTCATTCAAGTCTATCATTTCAGTAGGCTATTGTCTTTATTACTTTATAAGTCAAATTAGATTTTTTTCTTGTTTAATTAATGGATTTTATTATTTCGTAATGAAATTTCATGTAGGTATAAGCCCTGCGATTCAATATCGCGACAAGATATCGCGGCCGCCTAAGTTGGCTATTGGAAAGTTTCTGTGACGATTTCATATTTAGAGTGATTGTCTATGGAGCAGCTTGGCACTCGTACTTGTAAATTATACATATATATTATTATAATATATATATATATATATATATATATATATATATATATATATATGATTTAGTAGTTAATTTGATATTGAAATATATGAGTGAGTTCTTGAGGCGAACATCAAACAAAGAAAATTCTTTGTTTGATGTATCGCCCTCAAGAACTCACTCATATAGATATATCTATATATATATATAATATATATATATATATATATATATATATATATTATATGCTTGTTATAATTATATATGATCTTGACTCTAATGACGAATTTTGGATGATGGCGAATTGATTTTATATCTAAAAATTAGCAATTCTTAAATTGCTGCTTATATTATATAATTAAGTATTTAATTTATTTATACAACTGCTTTCTTATTTTCTTTATTTTTCATTTTACTATAGGAAAAACACATATAATAGGAATAATACAATAAGCATAATACAGAATGTAACAATATTATTAAAGTATAATAGGCGAATTTAAGAGTGAATTAGACTTAGGAGTAGGATAATTGTGTACGAGAAGATAGCCTATGAACATTAAAGGATAGAAGAGTTTATGAAGGTAATTCATACGCAATTAAACCAGTACTGGCATGTAAATTATGGAATTTTAAAACCCCATATTATTTATTATTATTTTTAAAGCTATTATTAAATTTGTTGCTTTATTGTTACTTTAATTTAATTTTGTTTTATCGTTGGCGAAATTAAATTTCATCTAACGATTTTCGTTATTCAAGTGAAACTATCATACTTTCAGAAATAATAAGATTTGCACTTTGCACTTGGCGCATAATCTGAATAAAACGCAAAAGATAGATTGCATATTTGAACGCTCATCAGCCGATGTAATTTTACATGATATAATTGCAATATATAAATCGAAACTCAAAAAAAAAAATTACATTATATAATTATTTTACCATATTTAAAAATAAAACTTGTGTGTAATATATCCCATTAACATTTAAATTTAATATTTGGAAACTAATAGTATTTTTATCTTCTCTAAAAATTTGTTGACACGATTAATTACTAATTCAAATATTTGATGAACTTTATAATAACTAGTACGGAAGTACGTTTTGTTTTTTTTAATGATATATATTTATTGAATGATATTATAACCAGCCTCAATCGTTTTTGCTCATCTCTGGTTCATTCACCCGTAAAATTTTATTTCAATTAAGTGTGAATAGCATGGAAAAATGCAACCTGGTAAGAAAACCATTTGTTCTTACAGTACGGACAAAATGACATAGGTCAAGGGCATGTTAAAAGGATAATTTTTAAGAAAACAGATGACAAATAAATTGTTTCGGAACAAATCATACATCGCAACCAACCTTCACCGGGCTTAGAACGAAAAAAGTGGGTTTTGCAACAAATGCAAGTCTCTTTTTTACCGGTGGATTTTTGGTCTGTTTTTAGCAATTACTTCTTGCATACTTGAGTATAGGTTAAAGGCCAATCACCTTTGACAGGTTTTAATTTCTTTTTCTTGGCCCTGCATGCTTGCGGAATAGTACTATGTTACTTTGTTCATTGTATAAGTATGTATGTCATTTTGTTCGAAATTAAACAAAAATGAATAAATTATTAAAATTTCATCAAAATCAATAAAATTGAAATTGATCAAATATCAAATAAATATTATGAATATCAATGAATATGTCCCCTAAAACCATCCTCAAAATAAAATTTTGAAGGCGCGATACCAGTTTGAACTGATTACTTCGACAAACTGTAACAATGACGCTCTACATCTGACCAGATTATTATTATAGCTTTCTTTAAGTGATACAGCCGTGTAAACGTTTTTAAAACTAGTCAATTTTTAAATACTACTACTGTGTCATTTTGTCCATATTTTTCCTATGTATTTATTGAGTCAAATTCACATGCTAGGAATGACAATCGTTATCACCATTTTATGGTAAACTTTCATTTTTATGCCAATGAAACGCAATATTTGTTTTAATTTCATGATATTAGATAAATTGACAAAAAATAATGGTGATTGAACTTACGAATTTAGAGCATTTTAAATTAGCTGGAACTGCTACTTCTATAACCTTGTCTGAAGTGAAATTATTGTTATGCACGAATAATTTTGAAGTCAAATTAGAACTTAATGGCAACTCTATTCAAATTTGTAGGTTCATTGGAAATAAATGATATTAACTAAGCGTTACTAATTATCGAAAGTATTGTGTACTTTCACAAAATAATATATATATATATATATATATATATATATATATATATATATATATACGAATACACGACATAAACGCTTTATATTTATTCACAATATACGCCAATTGATTTTGATAACAAAGATATACAGTTACAGACTTTTTTGTCACATTTGCATCTTATTTACAATTTCGTTTGCTTGTTCATTTGTTTTTTTGGCAACAGTTGTATTTTTTGGCATACTGTTTCGACTTTTACCTCACTAGTTGTCTCATTTTCTACGACTTGAAATGCAGCAACATATAATAGTTTTTATCAAATATGATATGTCAAGTGTCAAAATACTTTTTAAAACATGGCATAACATTTAATCTGCACATCTCTACATATTGTGCTCAATATAGCTTAGAACTTTTTTGTAATTCATACCTCTACTGAGGTGAAAAGTGAAAATTATCATTATGTAATACGATGTATAGGTAATTGTACTTTTTTATCATATTTTTAAAAACATCCATATTTGATTATTATTAGAACATATCTAATAGGACTGACTTATTAAATTTAGTGTAGAAATGCTCTGGGAAGGCTATTTTCACTTGGAAACTTATTGAAGATCTATATTCCCAAGTGAAAATTGATATCACTACTGCTCGATACCAGGGTTGTACGTGATGGGTGGAGATTGAATTCGCAATCCGCCACGAAAGCCTCTTGAATTGTAGTTTTCTCAATTTCGTGCCAATAAAAACCTTATTACTTCAAATTTTTTACCAACATGTATAAATGAATGTTTTCTCTATGTGATAATCATTTTAATTGTATAAAGCGTTAGGTATATTCTATACACGGTTGAAGAAATCTGGCGTGTTAATCTTTTAATAACATTATATATCAAGAGGAGCTAAACATTTATCATCAGCAGAGTTCACTATATAATTTACTGGACTGAATTACCCATTTTATAATTTGGTTATTGACAATTGCGTTTATTGTACAAATTTCTAGGACTACTTGAACTTACTAATCTATTCTCGATTTGATGAATTATGGAATTTCTGAAGCCTAATGTGTTTTGCCAATTCGCTTAAATGCACTAGTCAGATACCGCAACATTTACTTCAAATGATATCCGAACTTGTTGAAAAAATTTTATTCCGGGGTTATTACACGATTTGATTAAAGTCATTGACAAGAGCAAAATAATTCATAGTCAATTTTATGATTCTGAATACTACCTGTAGTCCACACCCATTTTTCTGCTTCCGCATAGGAATAGAAGTAAACATCTGCCGGAGCGTCCACATTAATAGAACATTTAGATGTGTGCTCCTTAAAATAATTGCTATCATCATTTGAACTAATTATACTAGAGAAAAGATATGGCGACACTTGAAAATTATATATCATGCGTTATGTACTTTTTTTAACATACAATGCTGATGTCGAGTAAGTTCAATCTGCGTATAATAAAACTTGAATTATACGTTGAGAATGACAGTTTGATTAATGTTATTTTATTAAGTTTAATCAGCATATCGCGTTTCTTTATCTACTCTTATATTTAATTTATGTGCAGGGCAGGATAAATAATTTACAGTTTCAATTTACGGACAACTTGTTATAGTCAGGTAATATAACTTCATTTCTATTCTTCGGAAATAGACATTACGGACATATGCAGATCAACAATTTTTAAAATTTTTTTTAATGTATGCGCAAAAGGTATCTTATACATCATCTTACACGGCAGATGATTTGTTTAATAATAAACATGAATACTTCCATTTGATTAATTAGACAGAAAAGACATGGTAGAGTTCTCTTCTAGTCCTCTTCATGAGTAAACTCATTTAGTTGACATAATGTCACTTGTATATGCTGCATATATATGCAGTTCACTTAAATACAACTTTTTCAACCAATACAAGAAGATGTTTCAATTTTATGCTGAGTTCATATTTTAATTACCTTTTCCAAGAGCGCTTCACTTATTTCATCATATAACATTGATTTTGTATTTTGGCTTGGTATAGATAATTGAAACAAATTAAGGAGAAAGAGTAATCTTCTATAAATTATTAGAATTTTATTACGTGTCCATCTTTTTGTTTTGTGAAAAGTGATCATGGGTTCTGAATGTTTATTCAAGGTCGAACACGTGGTGTAGAATTTGCAAAATCAAATTCAGATACTTTTAACTTGAGACATCTTCCTTTTGAGGTATTCCTGATTTGTTTTGTTTGTGATGGTCAATCTCTATTTTAATTGTATCAGTATTAATATCAATATTATGCGAAGTGCATGGATTAATAAATTCTTGGACTGTCTCAAATGCGTTTGGAAATTTACTCGATCTTCTAAAGTGGACTACTTACGGTTAAATCACGCGCTTTTTTATACATTTCAAAATTGCGGTAATGTTTCACAAACTATACATATAAATATACACCCAAAATAGAAATTCAAGGTTCCTTTGCGTCTAGTTTTATATAATTATAAACATTTCACTTTTATGAAATCGTATGAAGGTCTTTGAACCAGGCAGAATGGTCAGCCGGTTCAATTTGTACCACTCAGGTACATCTTCGTGCAAATTCTTATTTCCTTTGAAGCAATTCACTGAAGTAGCGGATAACAAAAAAGTAGAATTATAGAGCGACTAAACTTTTAGTATTTTTATTGCTATTATTATTAAGCAGGGCTTCTTAAACTTCTGTCCTTCACGACCCCATTTACGATTGCTAGTTTTTTGGAAACCCCACTTATGATTGCGAGCTTCTTGACGACCCCACACATAAAAATATAAATTAATATTTTTTATTTATTTTTATTTGGTAACAATACACATATACATATACATATGAATATATATATTTCGAGAATTTGTTGAGAACATACAAAAATCAAGACATGATGAAAATAATATAAATATTTGACATTAAAATCACTCGCGACCCCAGAATTTTCCCACACGACCTATAGTTTAAGAAACCCTCTTTTAAAGCAATCAGTGTTAAACTAAATGCATAAATGATTATCGGTTAGTGAATTTTTGCTTCACATTTAAACAATATGAATGTTTATTAAAAGCCGGGGCATGTGAGGCAGATCTTCATAGAGTCACGCATCGAAACCATAATGCTTGTAAAAAAAAAACTGATAATAGTCATATTGTAAAATTTAACATTTTTTACCTTTTTACTAAATTTGAGAAAATCTTTAAATTTTACCGCCTAATAAAAAATTCTTTCGAGTTTTGACAAAGTCGACGATTATTAAAAGATCATACCATTCCTTGAACTTCAGACTGTTAAAGGTATGATTAACAAAATAAAATATTACAAAAAAAGTCCTTAAACTTCATTATCATTTCACCAATGCATTTAAAAAAAACTTTCGTATAATTATTTTAAATAACGAAAATCATATGCACTAAATGAAATGATATTGAAAATTTTTGAAAGCATTTGAATCGTTTAGGAGTTTTTACCCTTCTTTAACGCTTTTTTGTATTTTTTCATGCTGTGACAAAGTAAAATATTTTTCTGATATTTGTGTTTATGCTCATGGTCAATTTCAACATGGTTTTTCTGTGTTGTATTTTTCTCATGATTTCTCTATGTTAATATAATATTGCTCTATACTGATACAGTTGAATTATCTTTCAAATATAATACGAATTATTGCAATTACTCGAAGTTGAATTTGTTTGCAACTATTCTATTATATAAAACATTAAATAAGTAAATAATCAATGCCGTTTTTATTTCAATATTTTTTCTAATTAAACAGAAAAACTTAGTAGAATTTAATTTGAGAAGAATTCATCCAAGCACGATTAGACCTGATTCAAATGAGAAAACTTTATTCCTTTGAGCAACATATAAAATATTGACATTGCAAATATAAATCTCAATTTAATTTTTAAAATATATTCGGTGTAGTGGCCGTTAAATTGGTGCCTTATAATAAATCATTCCTTGCAAAAATATCATTCGAATACTATTAGTTTTATTTTTGGTAATTTAAGATTTTAAAAAATATGATCAAATTTATATATGTTCATGATAGCATAATCATCTATCTCAGTTATACAATCCGCCACTTTGTAAAAGATTAAAGCTCCCTATTTACAGACAGCGAATATATTATATCTATTAATTATTTATACTAATTTTGAGTTCGTTAATGCTACATTAGTCTACCTGACGTCAAACATCAAACATTAAAATATAGTACCCCACCAACAGTTCACTTAATTATAATATTATGTAAAACTTGAACAAAAATGTTCAATGATTTTTCAAGCTTTGTCTTAGTCTGTGAGTGTCTGTATTCAATTATTTTATTTTGGTCTCCCGAAAAACTCATTTTGCTCACTATCACCATTTCTTCTGACTTCTTAAATATCCAATATATTGAGGACCGTTAATAAAATGTATAAAAAAGTCTAATGGAAAAAGAACCATTAACATCTCGTATGAAAAGGACTGCACACGCCAAACGTTATGTAAGGTTGTCAAATATTTCCCTTCCGCCTTTTTGTATTATAAACCAAGAGCAAAAAAAGCGGAGATATTTGACAACCTAATATATATATATATATATATATATATATATATATATATATATATATATATATAGTGTAATTCAAATAACCCTAATAGTGTGGACAGTTGTCGCAATTCCTTTCTCGGCCACTGGAATCTTCGGAATTGCATGTATTTACCAGGTCGAGTGGTGGCCTTACCACACAAGATTTGCGCAAAACTGTGAATATGGCGAATTGAATAACGGTCCGGTTGCGTTCGTCCATTCAGTCCACGGTAATCTCTACAAGGTCGCCGACCTAAATCCTTTCGTACCATATGCAACTGCAATGCCATGACCAACAACCTTTTAACTGTTTCGCCACGAGGTCTAAACTAAACATTTAGCTATATCAATTCAAGATTAGGAGGTCAATTTGCTTTATTTGTGACGACATGGCTTTTATCTCATACTCTGTCGTACCTCTATCAAAAAGTTGTAAAATTATAGCAAGTTTGTTCTAATAAGGTGCAATATCTCTGACACCTACAGTTTTCAATTACAATTCCGACGACGAAGCCTAACATTCAATTTCGATTATGTAGAGTCACATGTGAAGATAGATGTTTCAGTTTGTAACCGTTGATCAAATTCGTTCGTTTTGTTTGCATCATTTTTTCGGATCGGTTTCCGTATTCATTTAGATTTTTAACTCACTTTTGTCACTTATTGCTGAATCATATAAGCTAAATGTGTAAAATTGATCATTTAATCATTTCACTAAAAATAACACGCAAAATGAGAGAAACTCTTGCAATGAACAAGAAATCCTAAGAATTAAACAAACGGTAATATTCACTGCTTAGAATTTGTTTCAATCCGTACCCTGTACACCTACATATTTATCGCATTTATTGAATTATTTATATATATATGTTCAATCTCAATCACAATAATAAAATTATTTTAATTGTTCATTTGATCCTTCATTTGAAGGTTTCAAAAAAAAAAATTCTTAAACCTATACCAACAATACGATTGTGCATGTTGTACATCAGTACATCACATAACACTTTACATTAGGTACTTATTCTCGTAATGTTTACAAGAACTATTATCACTTAAATCATATTAAATTTAGTCCGATATAGAGATCAACTCGTGAGTTGGTCATTATTTTTAATAACACCACAACTCCCACTCAATACCATTTCATTCTCTAAAATTCTCCCATAACAAAATCCATTTAGTTGTCACCTCGTTCGAATACACGATATACAGATGTAGATGTACACATCTCATAACTTAGCTCAATCTCCACCTTTCACACAAGTTGATTTATAATTCTTGCGTCCTTGATGAATGTCGCATTCATTGAATTGATTCTCAATGTTTCGCCTTAGGTAGTATAAGACATGAATTCCGTAAACTATTGAGATTCTCAACTTCTTCATTATTACTAGAAATACTCGGAACTGTGAGAGCAGTAAATTTTATTTTCAAAATATACAATTTAACACTTTACCAGGCAGTGGGTGAATAGTTGGGTTAGCTTACCCATGCGTGCTCACAGATCTGTACGAAACCCATTCTGCTAATCCATGTTTTACTTCCTTGGTACTTGTACTGTCAATTAACTTAATCTATCAATTTGGACAAGCTTGTATCGATCAAAGGTTATCGCCTGGTGTAAGTTTTTTTATTATTATATTTATTTGATTATCTATATTCATAGGATATAAAATCAATTGAGCATGATATAGAATAGAGTAAATCTAAGAACTGCATTCATTGATGTAATTCTTCAGTGTTTAGATATAGATCGTCAAATAAAAGAGATGAAAAGAAAACAGTTTCTACTTATAATTAAATATAAAACAAGTCATTAGGATTTTTTTTAATCTTCAGGGGTGTATTTGTTCTAGCAGCTTTCTTGAAAGGATATTTCGGTGGGCTCACCGTTTTTGTATTTATGACTATGTCTGGAAATCTCTTCCTTGATAAAAGTAACTCCCAGTTTATCGTGCGAAAGCCAGTTGGGGGTGTATTTTGGTGCGTTGGCGATTTGCTTAAGCAATTCTGAAACCTTTGCAAGATCTGGATATTTGATTGGCTGACGGTACCCCAAATATGTCCAGATGGGTTTTAAAATTGATTTGTAGATTAGGGTTTTGTTTGACATCCATACTTTAGATTTATGACCCAGAAGCCAATATAGTTGTCTACGTTTTTCTTCGAGATGTTTGACAAATGTGTGTTTTCCATGTGAGTCGATGGTCCAAATAGAGTCCCAAATATTTAACACTATTCGTAATAGGTAGTGGGTTTTGAAAGAAAGGTTTGTGTAAGTGAAAATTAATTTAATTGTTCATATAGGGATGAGATAGATAGTTACTTCAAAAAACATATATGTATTCTTTTGCAAATTAGTTTTTTGTTTTTAATTTTCAAGACAATCAAAAAAATATATTCAATACACTATATATACAATACACACAGTCATTAGTTGTAGTAATTTCATAGACTAAAAATGTTATATGGTGCGAAATCCTAGATTGCACTAAGAAATAATACGTATTTTTTTTCTAGAAATCTAAAAAAATAATTTTGTACATACATACATCAGTAGGAAACACCCTAAAGTAGATAAAAAGTAATAAAAAAATAATTTTAGTATATTTGCGATTTCAGTAACTTACTATACGGGATGTTAAAAACCACGAGATGCAATGAATAGATGTTTCGAATAATACACTTTGCAGCGATTTAAATGTTCAAATTGGGTTAGACTAACACAGAGTCAAGTAATGTGCTAGAAATTTTTTTCACATAGTTGTACGTAATGTGAAATCGTATTATTCTTAATTAAATGTTTATTTTCACAGTGCATACCAAACTGTAGTCTTGCATTTACAGTTTGCTCTTTCAGCAATCTCTCCATTGAAGATTTTAGCTTTTGTGTTGAAATAGTCAACAATCAAAATAATACATAAGCCTAAAAATCCATCTAGATAATTATCCTAGAAAATTTTAATATGTAACACTTTAGTTGGTGTTTATAATACACCACAGAAACATGAATTGATCAATTATTAAACATTACTAAAATAACAATCTTTTTCTAGATTTTGAAAATTTAGGAAGCTATCTAATATCTAATTTATTGATCAGTTTATAAAAAAAGATAATTAAACTTCTGCACTATTTTTTTGCAAATATTATTATAATAAAATAGATCATTTAAAAAATGAGCAAAAATTATAATAGAAATTAGAATTAAATAGATCTATGTTTTCCTGTTAGAGGACATTTATTACGGTGCTATAAAACTTTGATAAGTAGAATATAACTTCCGAATCAAATAACACATTTAGAGTTTTGTACAATGGGAAGTGCAAATATAATTTTTTTTGTATTTTTGAAAGTAACAATAAAAAGACTTAAAAAAGTACAAAATTAAGCTTAGGAAGCGCATTGCGTCTACGTGACGAAATTTCATAATATATGCTCAACGTTAAACATTAGAAAAGATATTTATTATTTTTAGTAATTACGATGTTTTAGTCAAGAATATATTGACATAAGTTTGTATATCAGATAATTGTAGATCTGGTCAGCATCACATTTTTGAATGAACACGTGTGACTTCTTTTAGAGGCACAGACATAGTCTGGGATATGTCGAATATATCTCACAAGACGCTTTCTTTGTACAATGAATTACAGCACAACATTGATTTTTAACATAATATATAATACTGAAGTTACATAGTACTAAATATCTTTGTAGAGTACAAGTAATGTAATTATCTAATAATAAATATCCACTGATGATGACTTATATATATATATATATATATATATATATATATATATATATATATATATAAATGGTAGTCTGCTCAAAGGCAGGTCCATGGTGTGAGAGCCACCACAAATAAATGATTCCCTTACCCTTCGTCTATTATCCCCATTACAACTACCCCCCTCCCCTTTTTTATTTCATGTATTTTCCTTTGCAAACTTCTGCTTCCATGCTTCTTGATCTTGTGCTTTGACTTTCAGTTCCCTGTATTTTCTCTTCTCGCGTAAGACGCCAATCTTCTGCATTCTTCTTCTTCCCATTCCTTTTGTTCCTTCTATTTTACCCTCGACGACGACGTCGATGCAAAAGGGTCCGATCCAGTTTCCTTTTCTTCTCAGAATTCTACTCAGTAGAGTTCATTGAGTAGAAGTTCACTGAGTCTTTCTTTACCCGCTCTTCTCAAGACTTTTTCGTTATTTTGTCTGTCCACTTTGTTTTCCATTCGCCGTCAGCACCACATTTAAAAACTCTCGAGGTAGTTCTTATCGGCCTTTCGTAGAGTCCATGTCTCCGATCCCTACGGAGCTATGCTCCAGACGTAGCACTTTACTATTCTCTTTATTAGATTGCTCGTCAGTAGCATTCTCTTCTTCGTGAATGCCGCCTTGGCGCTTGCGACCCTTGTCCTTTCGTGCAGTATCCGTCTCTGGTCAGTATGCTTCTCAGGTATTTGAAATGATCCACGTCTTTCCAATTCTCGATTTCTTACCGTTATCCTCAGGGTATTATTTCTTTTTGTGATTCTCATCACTTTCGACTTGTCAATGTTGATTTCCATTACGCATCTTTACCCACTTCGACGATTCTGCTCATCATGTTTTGCAGCTCGGTTTTGTTTTTCGATATCACTACTAGATCATCAGCAAACTTTATGGTGGTGTATATATATATATATATATATATATATACATATATATATAACAAATAAAGAAGTCCTGAGAGGAGTGGGAGAAAGGACTCTAAGAACTGAGCACGATCCTGAAAAGAAAAGGAAACTGTATCGGACCCATTCTGCACAAAGAGTGCCTTCTGCACGACATCGTCGAAGGCAATATAGTACTGAAAGGATTGGAAAGAAGAATGCAGATGGTTGATGATTTACGCGAGAAAAGAAAATACAGAGAATTGAAAGCGGAAGCACAGGACCAGGAAGCATGGAAGCAGAAGTTTGCAGAGGAAAATTCATATAAACGAATATAAAGTGATTAATGGTCATTAATTAATAGTAATAAAATGGTAAGGAAAATACTAAACAAGGGAGGGGAAGAATATTCAGTATATGTAATCTGCGATAATAGATAATGCATAAGAATATTAACTTTTAAGGGATAAACTTCTGATTCAACTTTCGAGGATCTACCCAATTTGTGTCCGTATCTAAACATAATCAGAACATAATACATGTCGGTTGATAACTGTACAGAGAAAAGAAAGTGACTGTCTATTATTGGTATTACTCAACTATTATCATCGTCTTTACAATATTTCCAAGTAAATAACTTGACGCTTGAGCTATGATGGTATGCCAATATTATGCATTTGCTTTTAGTCAACAGTACGCGGTCCGATCGTCCATTCTATTCAAGAAAACCAGTTTGTCTTGATACGTGGCTAACAGTGGAACATCAATCGAAGACTAGCCAAGCAACTCGGTTCTTGTTCACGCACCGGCGTTTTAGTTTTAGTTAGTACTACAGATTTACATTAGGATATAATGCGGTTTCGATAACACAGAACTGGATCTCCTAAAGATCACCAGTTCGAATAGTTAATTATATACTATACAAGAATCTAATAAATATTCCAAATAATTTTTCATTATATTTATAAAAGTTCTCGTGTCATCATATTAGAGGCAATACACCTCCAAAACGCTTTGACCGACTTCTATGAAATTTTATAATGACAATCACTATGACTGAGAATCAGACATCTATTTTGACATACGCTTTTGGTCACTTTTACTAATTTTTTAATATTTTTGATCATTTTTTAAATTTTATTTTTCATAATTTGTAAGTAAAAGACACATTCAAATTTTTATCCTCCTACCGCAAACCCCTATTTCGTAATAGTCATTTTAGTAATCGAATAATTTTTTATCCCGCTTTCAGTCAGTGAATGTTTTCCTCTGAATTTTAACTCAAATTTCCTTACACTTATTTTATTTTAATTATATATTCAAGACTTTATAAAAACAAGATCCACAAATTAGAAAAGCCCTCCAATTCACTCGTTGCTCCGCTGTTTCCATACACCAGAATTAGGGAGACAAAAAAAAATATGGTCAATTAACTTGATCCAATAAAATTATATCTAATAATAAGTAAATAAATAAAGTAATGTTCTGATATTTTTTTAGAGAAATTAGGTATCATACAAACCTATGGCAAAGATATAATTCTTTCCAGAGTTTTTGAAATCTCACCCGATTTGCTAGATGCAACAGCATATTTCAAAAATGAATATTTAGATTTTGTTTCGTAATTCAAAAATTATGAATTAATGAAAAGCGGTAATAGTATATGAAAACAGTGAATCTCTAAATGTGCCAATTTGAATAAAATCAGTTTCAGACAAGCCATTTATATGTTGCGTGCTTTGCAGTGAGTAAACTATCCATATTATTTGTGTTAGTTGCCCTTTTTTCTTAAATACCTTACTTCCACATTCACAATCACTTATTTTTTTTATACATTAAACATTTTTTAGAAATAATTTTTGTATAAACGTTTGCTGGGTCAGTACTAGACATATATAATTTCAAGTTTATATCAAAAACTGATGAGGTTTATGTGGCATCGTGAGCAGATATACTGTCTTGCGATCCGTTCACAAATAAAATTTGTATTTACGAATTTTTTGAATACATATTTTGAATATAGAAAATTTTGACTGAAAGTAAGTTCTCATTCTGTTTAATTGTAGCAAGCTTCTCCACTTATCTACGACACCAATCCTAGGAATAATGGTGTAACGATTATTAAGCTAAGAGTCTTGTATGTATTCTTTAATATATTTTATATCTCGATACTAAATTCATGAGATTAAATTTAATTTTTTGCAAGTATTTTTTGTGTTAAGAATATTTCATTTAGAGCCAAGGGAATGAGCTTGCTTGGGTTTTGGAAGGGTATTTTAGAATTTTTACGTGTAAACGAACGTAGTTGTTTTAATACGATTTCAGATTTAGTATTGACTATATACTTGCTTCGTGGATTAGTGATTCGAGCTATGGGACTTTAATTGGGTGTTTCAGATTTGATTCCCGCCTTAGGCAGCCTGAGGTCTAGCAGTAGTGACATCAGTTTCCAACTGTAAATAAAGATAGTAATATATTCCAAGTGAAAACAGCCTTATATTGGGGATTGTTTCCATATTCATTCATCGCGATTCCATAAACTGGAATTAATGAAATAATATGAGATAGGACAACTGTTTTGGTTGCCATCTATAAATCCGACGTAG
>NW_020538040.1:50728238-50754739 GCF_003426905.1 Ctenocephalides felis | reverse complement strand
AACTATAAATGAAAAAAAAACTTAAATTGAAATGCGGTGAATTTATTGAATTAAAAAATATGTTTGGAATGCACGAAAAAAATGTTTTGTTTGAATTCGTATTGTTTTTCAAACTGTTTAGTGATTATTATGATCGAATTTTAAACAATAGCACTATAATGGGTTTGAGATAAAAATCATAGAAAATACGAATTTTGAAACGATGACTATTCGTTAACGATGTTTCTCAATTTTTTTTAGACAAAGTTATTCTAGGAAAAATCATTATTTATTATAATATATGATGTTTATAAGGCACTTCTTGAGGTTTCTTTGAAATACTCGTTAACAACGTTTCTGGTATTAATGAATTAGTAGTAATTAACAATCTTGAATTTCAATTAAAAACATAAAATAGTTTTATTGTTTGAACGGGTACATCTTAGTAGAAAAGTCGTAAAAGTGACTTTGTATAATAAAGATGTGGAATATTGTTGATGTTACAAATCTGTTTTGTTTGGTTATTAGGCTACAATCTTGGTAGAAAGTAGAAGTAAAAGTTTATTTTATTTATTTGAAAATAATTAATTGTTTGGCCCCATCTATCTACATAAATACTAAAATCAATTATTTATTACGCACAAAAAACAGCAAATTTGAGAAATACTCGAGAAGCCTGATGTCAAGCAGTAGTGGCATCCGTTTTCGCTTGAAAATATAGTTAGCAATATGTTTCCAAGTGAAAATAGCACTAATCTGGCATTTCTGCATTAATAAAATGTTTGCCTTATTGCAAAAATTGTAATAATAAAACCCATCACACGGGAATGAAACAACTATTTGGGTTGCCATCAGTAAAACCGACGTAGTAGTCAAATTAGCCCAACAGCTTATAGTACTCTTAAGTTCTGATTTCTGTTCAAAACAATAAAAAAATTACTTTTGCTATAAATTTGGTCGTATAACTTCTTTGCCAAGCTATTATGACATCAATAAATCAGCTTGTTTTTATAATTGATGATGTTTGAGGTTTCTGGTGGAAGTAGAAGTAAAGCCTTATCGCTCTCGACTCTAACCTCATCTAATAGATGTTTTGTTTTTTTGAATCTGAATTGAAAGTATTGCACAAATTTGAACATATCGATCTGCATCATCGATACTTTGCTTCATGTAATTTGCATGGAGCTTCGCTTTATTGTCAATTCATCTGATATAAACAAAATAATTTACATGGATGAGTACACTATGCCGCGTGCGAAATTATTCCACTTTCACGTTGTGGTTGAATTTCTAACAAAACATTCCGTTCTCTTAGGATCTATAGTAATAGTAATAAAATATGCGCTTTGTTATATCAATCAAATACACTTCTGATATTATACCAATTTCTCTTGTTTGAATGTATTTAAATGATTATTCATAGCTTGTAGATTAACTTTTGATAGTAAAAAATATTTGTCACGCTCATTTTCAATACGAATTAAAATTAGATTCCATTTCATTAATTGTTATTAATTCCATAACAATTACATGTACAATTCTTATGATAATAAATATCTAAACGTCCATAATTTAAGAATTTCTTTTGATAAATGGCTTTTGCAATGTGATGGACTGTGGTATTTTAATATTCATAATTCAAAACATATTGTATTATTTTGATATGTGGTTAATAGGTAGAAATTGAACGGCTATTGAAACTAACAATTGTAATTGTTAACAATTGTATTGTAAGATTTACTTTTCTCTGAGGGAGGGCGGGGGTATTTGCTTCATATTTTTATGTACAGAATAAGAATAGTTACGAATGATATTCGGCGATTTATAATTACATTTTTGTGATTTCGCTATATACCTAATTTTTTCCAACTTTTATGAGTACATTACAAATGACTTCAAAATACAACCCGTGGATTAGTGGTTTTAGCTACGGGATTTCATTAGAAATTCGAGGTTGTATACCTGCCTCTCGGGCAGCCTCACGCCTAGAAGTAGTGACATCGGTTTTAATTTGGAAATTTAGATAGCAATATTTTTCGAAGTCAAAATTGTCCTTTTCCGGTTTACTAATATGAATTCATTAGACATAGGTTAACCATTTGGTTGCGTTCTGAAAAGGGGCGTAGTTAGGTGAAATCATTTTAACTCACAGGCTCTCCTTTCTAGTTGATGTTCAAATAAATTAAAAAAAGAGTTAAAATGCAATTCAAACTTTACTGTTTTTTTTTTTGTAAAATCCAATAATAATTAATACTTGTATATGAACATAATATATTTTAATCACTTAACTCTGTTTGACGAATATACTAGTTATGGAGAAGTGGCAGAATTTTGTGCATTGACGAGTGTTCGGACGTATTTTCGTTTTTTTATATTGGCCATGAATGTAACAATCTTCATGGCATTAAGCTTTACACGGAATGGTTGCTACCCCTGGTAGAGGGGGTAGCGGAGTGTTTTAATGGAAAAAATTGATCACTTCTAAATGTAAAGTCCGCGCAACAACATGTTTAATAAATAAATATATCTTCTTTCATTATAACTTAGCGACAAATCAGTGATTGTAATAAGAACTGCAACAAATACATAATATACAAACAAATCAGTGTTTAAGACAGTCCACAACTGCAAGGGTTAAATTATAACCCAGCAACCTAAGTTAACGAAGGAGAGTTTTAATCAATTCTATAAGTACGTAACGCAAATACAACGAGTATATAACATTGATTACAATTTAACTTGAAATTTTTGGAAAAAGAATAATCTGAAATGTCAAGATGTCTAGAATATTTTGAATGTATGACTGTATAATATGCTTCATTTGTAAGTGGTATTTGACCTCAAGGCAAGTTGCATGAACTTTCCGAAATTGTGAAATAATATTAGAAACAATAAGGGTTGAGATTTAGCTACTACTGTTTATTTTGAAAATAGTTTTTTGTTGTCATCACACTTTTCACAGTTATATCAACATATATCGTCTTTAATCCGTTTTTAGTTTAATAGAAGTAAAATGTGGTAATCAAATTTTTCAATTTTGCAATACTAGCTATTTCATCCGTTGTTTTATCAGCGCAATTTACTTTGTGGTTGGCAAATATCCTCTTCATGAGCTCGATTCGAACGATATAAAATTATGGGTACAGTTCGTATGAGCGCCACAGTTAACTGGTTAACATGAAATCATTTATATCAGTTTGCGATATTGCACTACGGTATTCTTACAAACTTACGGCCGTAGATTCGACTGATACTTGAGCTCATTTTCATAATTTTCTTTAATTGAGTTTGAAATGTCGCATGTTGTTTTTAGCCTTTCTAGGTAAAGATTGCATTTTCTAGCAATAACTCGCGGAAAACTGTAAATAATATGATAAGATTGAACCTTTCATTCTTCTCGTGTCGGTATATAATGTATCTGTTTACCTAGATACGGCGACACCGAAGGCTAACCATGGTGAAGTTTAGGTTTACGAGCAAGAAGCTACTTCTTGGGCGTGCATTTTTTTGTACCATTCTGTATTTTCTCTCGTGTTATACGATATGGAATATTATATATATATATATATATATATATATATATATTATTATTATTAATCCGTTGTTAATTGTTATATTTTCTCATGGCGCTTGTTTACGGTACCGATGCGTGCTCAGAACTTGTTGCTATATGGAGTTTCTCTTGTGTACGTCAATAGTAACAGGGCTGAATCACAGTCATATTATAGCTAATTATCTATAAGATTAATTAAATTATTAATCTATTAATTTAATTATTATATATATTTATTCTACCCTCTATATTTGATTTGATTTATTTTAATATGACTAGTCTCCGATTCCAAAAAATATTTAGGTGCATCGTAATAATGAATTTGGTATATAATTTTGGAAGGATTGTCTTTATATTAGGTTGTCAAATATCTCCCTTCCGCCTTTTTGTATTATAAACCAAGAGCAAAAAAGCGGAAGGGAGATATTTGACAATCTAATAACTTTTTTTTTCAATTATTAGGGGAAAAATATGGACAATATGGTATATATGGACAAAATAACACGGTAGCCTTATTTAAAAATAGGCTAGTTTCAGCAACGTTTCCGCGACTGTATAACATGACAATCACAATCCTGTCAGATGTTGAGCGTCATTGTCACAATCTTGTCGATTAGTTCAAACATGTTTCGCGCCTTCAAAATTTTATTTTGAGGATGGTTTTAGGGGACATATTTATTGATATTCGTAAATATTTAATTAAAATCAATTCACTTATGTCAGTAATATTGATTTTGATAAATTTTATTGCAATAATAAGGTGTTTGATGGAATTTTGATAATTTATTAATTTTTTTTTAATTTTGGATAAAATGGCATACTTATACAATGAACAAAGTGACATAGTACTATTTCGCAAACATTACAGGGCCAAGATAAAAAATAAAACCTGTCAAAGGTGATTGGCTTTTAACCTATACTCCAAGTATGCAAGAAATAATTTCTATAAGCAGACGAAACGATCCACCGGTCAAAAGAAGAGACTTGCATTTATTGCAAAACCCACTTTTTTCGTTCTAAGCCCGGCAAATATTGGTTACTATGATGATTTGTATTCTTTGGGTTCATGCTTCATCTGCTAATGACCCAAAAAGGACGAAACGATTTATTTGTGAACTGCTTTCCTAAAAATTATCATCTCCAACGACCTTGCCCTGTATGATATTTTGTTTGTACTTCATCATTGTATTCATAAATTTTGTACCTTATAGGATTTTGTAACTAATTGCATTTTTCCATCATAAATAAGATACTATAGCTCCTACGCAACTAAAAGACTGTTACTTATAGTCAATAAACCATAGATGAGTAAAATTGATCAAGACTGGTTATAATATCATCAAATAATTCCTCTACATATGTTTATTAGTAATATTTTTTACATATCGTTAAACTTTATGAAACGTACGGAAATATGTTCAAGAAATTGTGTGAAACTAATAGAAATGTTAATTCTTAGTACCAACTCTTGAATTGAATCTTTGCTGTCACGGTTGTATTTCAAATTTAATGGGTTTAACTAACACCATTTTATAGTTTCTAATAATGTATAAAAATAACTCATAAAAAATATATACATTTTTTAAAAATTAAATACATTTTTAAAGTGTAGTATAAAATGAAAATTTAATATCAGGTATTCCAATTGTTGCAATGATCATTTAATCCCTTATTAAACGAAATAAGTTTGGTGATCGTTCGCTGTTCACTTTCATAGAAATCCACAAAATTTGATTTTAATTTTATTCATAGCTTGAACTTAAATTAATATATCAGTATATATCAATGCACTTCAAAATTTCTGCCATGCACATATAATGATCACATAATTTGTATAGCCGCAAACTATAATGTATGGAATACAAATCTATTACTCGAAACGTTCGAACGATATTTCTCTACAATTTATTATTTTATTGGAAACCTCCACTTTATAGAAAAAAAGCTTGACCGTATACTTTCTATGCATCTTATATTTGTAATTTATAACAGTACTAATGCGTTTGTGAAAGTATGTTAAATTTATTACTTTGGCGTTTCTATTAATCATTTCAAAGATTTGCAATTTTGTAAAAATATATAATATTAGATGCAGTAAAGTAACCAAGTTCGGTGATATATCTAATAAAATTTAGTACTAAACCGTATTGTGGCTATTTATTGCCTGTGAATAAATCGTTACTTTTGTAATTTTTTACATGAGCTTTTGAGTTTTGTTGTGTATTCTATGTGTCGAATAAGAATTTCGTGGCCATTATATTAATTTTGTTTCATGTTTTAGTGAATAATGATTTATCAGCTTACATATTATATTAATCTCTAAATATATATTTATTTTATATTTTGTTGAAGTACTTATTATTTTCACTAAATTCTATTCCTTTGTAAAGAACCTTTCTTTATGCATCCTTATATTATTTTTATCAAATACTTTCAAATCAAAAGATTCAATGGTTATTTCAAATAATAGGAAATTGTTACTAGTCCTTGTATATAAAAACATTTATGTTTTTATATACATATATCTATTATTATACAATAATATTGTATTCATGAACTACTTCTGCAATTAATTCAATGGTTATTTCAAATAAAGGATTTTACATAAAATGTTTGCAATATCAGTCATTTCAAAATATTAAAAGTAGACTACAATATTAATTACGGTCAAAATGAAAATGTGTCACGATTGAAAATTAATTAAATGGAAATAAGTGTCGTAAGAAACAATCAAACTATAATTATCTTCTTTATTGATGTTTAACACACATTTAAAAGACTAGAATAGTGAGAGTTGTAACTAATTAAATTTATTTTGAATTTGAGTATGCAATTATTCGATGCAATGTAAGTAGTGAAATATATCAGTAAAGCGAAAATTACAAATAATAAACATTGAAAAATATTTGAAATAATTCCATAATTTTCGGTGATTCCTGTGACATAGGTCACAAAGAGCATGTTTGGTTATTAACTTCCCTTAGAGTAAGTTATAGTAATCACAAAAAATCGAAAATGAAAATTTTTGCATATCTTCACTTCTCAAAGGTTTCTGAACATTTTGACATTTCCAACCATTTTGAAGATACGGCTATTATATAAATATATATTATATAGAGATTTTAATAATAAGTACAACTTTTTTTCACATTTCTTTGGGTTCCGTACTAACGTTTTTTTCAGAAATTTCAAAAATTTTATTTTTTTACAGTTCTCAAAAAATTTAAAAGGTTTTCTAAAAATTTTAATTCTCGGTACGGGAATTACCAGCAATTTGCTTTAAGGCACGATGCTTTGACTTTTACTTTGATTTAAATTTTGCTTTTATCATGTTTCATTCAAGTCTGTCATTTCAGTAGACTATTGTCTTTATTACTTTATAAGTCAAATTAGATTTTTTTCTTGTTTAATTAATGGATTTTATTATTTCATAATGAAATTTCATGTAGGTATAAGCCCTGCGATTCAATATCGCGACAAGATATCGCGGCCGCCTAAGTTGGCTATTGGAAAGTTTCTGTGACGATTTCATATTTAGAGTGATTGTCTATGGAGCAGCTTGGCACTCGTACTTGTAAATTATATATATATATATATATATATATATATATATATAATATGGTTATAATTATATATGATCTTGACTCTAATGACGAATTTTGGATGATGGCGAATTGATTTTATATCTAAAAATTAGCAATTCTTAAATTGCTGCTTATATTATATAATGAAGTATTTAGTTTATTTATACAACTGCTTTCTTATTTTCTTCATTTTATTTTATTTTTTTAAAACACATACCCACAGAATAGTTCCAAGAGGAATTAAAAATACAATAGTTATACATATTATATGAACTAAAGACAAAATAGCATAATACAGAATATGCAAAAACACAAAATAGCAAAATACAGAATGTAACAATATTATTAAAAAGTACAATAGGCGAATTTAAGAGTGAATTAGATTTAGGAGTAGGATAATTGTGAACGCGAAGATAGCCTAGGAACATTAAAGGATAGAAGAGTTTATGAAGGTAATTCATACGCAATTAAACCAGTACTGACATGTAAATTATGGAATTTTAAAACCCCATATTATTTATTATTATTTTTAAAGCTATTATTAAATTTGTTGCTTTATTGTTACTTTAATTTAATTTTGTTTTATCTTTGGCGAAATTAAATTTCATCTAACGATTTTCGTTATTCAAGTGAAACTATCATACTTTCAGAAATTAATAAGATTTGCACTTTGCACTTGGCGCATAATCTGAATAAAACGCAAAAGATAGATTGCATATTTGAACGCTCATCAGCCGATGTAATTTTACATGATATAATTGCAATATATAAATCGAAACTCAAAAAAAAAAAATACATTATATAATTATTTTACCATATTTAAAAATAAAACTTGTGTGTAATATATCCCATTAACATTTAAATTTAATATTTGGAAACTAATAGTATTTTTATCTTCTCTAAAAATTTGTTGACACGATTAATTACTAATTCAAATATTTGATGAACTTTATAATAACTAGTACGGAAGTACGTTTTGTTTTTTTTTTAATGATATATATTTATTGAATGATATTATAACCAGCCTCAATCGTTTTTGCTCATCTCTGGTTCATTCACCCGTAAAATTTTATTTCAATTAAGTGTGAATAGCATGGAAAAATGCAACCTGGTAAGAAAACCATTTTGTTCTTACAGTACGGACAAAATGACATAGGTCAAGGGCATGTTAAAAGGATAATTTTTAAGAAAACAGATGACAAATAAATTGTTTCGGAACAAATCATACATCGCAACCAACCTTCACCGGGCTTAGAACGAAAAAAGTGGGTTTTGCAACAAATGCAAGTCTCTTTTTTACCGGTGGATTTTTGGTCTGTTTTTAGCAATTACTTCTTGCATACTTGGAGTATAGGTTAAAGGCCAATCACCTTTGACAGGTTTTAATTTCTTTTTCTTGGCCCTGCATGCTTGGGGAATAGTACTATGTTACTTTGTTCATTGTATAAGTATGTATGTCATTTTGTTCGAAATTAAACAAAAATGAATAAATTATTAAAATTCCATCAAACGCCTGATTATTGCAATAAAATTGATCAAAATCAGTAGTACTGGCAAATGTGAATTGATTTTAATTAAATAATTATGAATATCAATAAATATGTCCCCTAGAACCATCCTCAAAATAAAATTTTGAAGGCGCGATACCAGTTTGAACTGATTACTTCGGCAAAACTGTGACAATGACGCTCTACATCTGACAAGATTATTATTATAGCTTTCTTTAAGTTATACAGCCGTGTAAACGTTATTAAAACTAGTCAATTTTTAAATAAGGCCTCTGTGTCATTTTGTTCATATTCTCCCTATGCATTTATTGAGTCAAATTCGCATGCTAGGAATGACAATCGTTATCACCATTTTATGGTAAACTTTCATTTTTATGCCAATGAAACGCAATATTTGTTTTAATTTCATGATATTAGATAAATTGACAAAAAATAATGGTGATTAAGCTTACGAATTTAGAGCATTTTAAATTAGCTGGAACTGCTACTTCTATAACCTTGTCTGAAGTGAAATTATTGTTATGCACGAATAATTTTGAAGTCAAATTAGAACCTAATGGCAACTCTATTCAAATTTGTAGGTTCATTGGAAATAAATGATATTAACTAAGCGTTACTAATTATCGAAAGTATTGTGTACTTTCACAAAAAATATATATATATATATATATATATATATACGAATACACGACATAAACGCTTTATATTTATTCACAATATACGCCAATTGATTTTGATAACAAAGATATACAGTTACAGACTTTTTTTGTCACATTTGCATCTTATTTACAATTTCGTTTGCTTGTTCATTTGTTTTTTTGGCATACTGTTTCGACTTTTACCTCACTAGTTGTCTCATTTTCTACGACTTGAAATGCAGCAACATATAATAGTTTTTATCAAATATGATATGTCAAGTGTCAAAATACTTTTTAAAACATGGCATAACATTTAATCTGCACATCTCTACATATTGTGCTCAATATAGCTTAGAGCTTTTTTGTAATTCATAACTCTACAGATTGGTGATAAGTGAAAATTATCATTATATAACATGATAAGTAAATTGTACTTTTTTATCACATTTTTAACAGTATCCATATTTGATTATTATTAGAATATATGTAATAGACCTTACTTATAATTAAATTTAGTATAGAAATGCTTGGGAAGGGCTATGTTCACTTAGAAACTTATTCAAGATCTATATTTTCAAGTGAAAATTGATATCGCTACTGCTCGATACCAGGATTGTACGTGATGGGTGCGGATTGAATTCGCAATCCGCCACGAAAGCCTCTTGAATTGTAGTTTTCTCAATTTTGTGCTAATAAAAACTATTATTACTCCAAATTTCTTACCAACGTGTATAAATAAATGTTTTCTCTATGTGATACCATTTTAATTGTATAAAGCGTTAGGTATATTCTATACACGGTTGAAGAAAACTGGCTTGTTTATCTTTTAATATCTTTATATATCAAGAGGAGCTAAACATTTATCATCAGCAGAGTTCACTATATAATTAACTGTACTGAATTACCCATTTTATAATTTGGTTATTGACAATTGCGTTTATTGTACAAATTTATAGGACTACTTGAACTTACTAATCTATTCTCGATTTGATGAATTATGGAATTTTTGAAGCCTAATGTGTTTTGCCAATTCGCTTAAATGCACTAGTCAGATACCGCAACATTTACTTCAAATGATATTCGAACTTGTTGAAAAAATTTTATTCCGGGGTTATTACACGATTTGATTAAAGTCATTTACAAGAGCAAAATAATTCATAGTCAATTTTATGACTCTGAATACTACCTGTAGTCCACACCCATTTTTCTGCTTCCGCATAGGAATAGAAGTAAACATCTGCCGGAGCGTCCACATTAATAGAACATTTAGTGTGCTCCTTAAAATAATTGCTATCATCATTTGAACTAATTATACTAGAGAAAAGATACGGCGACACTTGAAAATTATATATCATGCGTTATGTACTTTTTTTAACATACAATGCTGATGTCGAGTAAGTTCAATCTGCGTATAATAAAACTTGAATTATACGTTGAGAATGACAGTTTGATTAATGTTATTTTATTAAATTTAATCAGCATATCGCGTTTCTTTATCTACTTTTATATTTAATTTATGTGCAGGGCAGGATAAATAATTTACAGTTTCAATTTACGGACAACTTGTTATAGTCAGGTAATATCACTTCATTTCTATTCTTCGGAAATAGACATTACAGACATATGCAGATCAACAATTTTTCAAATTTTTTTAATGTATGCGCAAAAGGTATCTTATACATCATCTTACACGGCAGATGATTTGCTTAATAATAAACATAAATACTTCCATTTGATTAATTAGACAGAAAAGACATGGTAGAGTTCTCTTCTAGTCCTCTTCATGAGTAAACTCATTTAGTTGACATAATGTCACTTGTATATGCTGCATATATATGCAGTTCACTTAAATACAACTTTTTCAACCAATACAAGAAGATGTTTCAATTTTATGCTGAGGTCATATTTTAATTACCTTTTCCAAGAGCGCTTCACTTATTTCATCATATAACATTGATTTTGTATTTTGGCTTGGTATAGATAATTGAAACAAATTAAGGAGAAAGAGTAATCTTCTATAAATTATTAGAATTTTATTACGTGTTCATCTTTTTGTTTTGTGAAAAGAGATCATGGGTTCTGAATGTTTATTCAAGGTCGAACACGTGGTGTAGAATTTGCAAAAAAAATCAAATTCAGATACTTTTAACTTAAGACATCTTCCTTTTGAGGTATTCCTGATTTGTTTTGTTTGTGATTGTCAATCTCTATTTAAATTGTATCAGTATTAATATCAATATTATGCGAAGTGCATGGATTAATAAATTCTTGGACTGTCTCAATTAAATGCGTTTGGAAATTTACTCGATCTTCTAAAGTGGACTACTTACGGTTAAATCACGCGCTTTTTTATACATTTCAAAATTGCGGTAATGTTTCACAAACTATACATATAAATATACACCCAAAATAGAAATTCAAGGTTCCTTTGCGTCTAGTTTTATATAATTATAAACATTTCACTTTTATGAAATCGTATGAAGGTCTTTGAACCAGGCAGAATGGTCAGCCGGTTCAATTTGTACCACTCAGGTACATCTTCGTGCAAATTCTTATTTCCTTTGAAGCAATTCACTGAAGTAGCGGATAACAAAAAAGTAGAATTATAGAGCGACTAAACTTTTAGTATTTTTATTGCTATTATTATTAAGCAGGGCTTCTTAAACTTCTGTCCTTCGCTAAAGCAATCAGTGTTTAACTAAATGCATAAATGATTATCGGTTAGTGAATTTTTGCTTTACATTTAAACAATATGAATGTTTATTAAAAGCCGGAGTATGTGAGGCAGATCTTCATAGAGTCACGCATCGAAACCATAATGCTTGTAAAAAAAAACTGATAATAGTCATATTGTAAAATTTAACATTTTTTACCATTTTACTAAATTTGAGAAAATCTTTAAATTTTACCGCCTAATAAAAAATTCTTTCGAGTTTTGACAAAGTCGACGATTATTAAAAGATCATACCATTCCTTGAACTTCAGACTGTTAAAGGTATGATTAACAAAATAAATTATTACAAAAAAAGTCCTTGAACTTCATTATCATTTCACCAATGCATTTAAAAAAAACTTTCGTATAATTATTTTAAATAACGAAAATCATATGCACTAAATGAAATGATATTGAAAATTTTTGAAAGCATTTGAATCGTTTAGGAGTTTTTACCCTTCTTTAACGCTTTTTTGTATTTTTTCATGCTGTGACAAAGTAAAATATTTTTCTGATATTTGTGTTTATGCTCATGGTCAATTTCAACATGGTTTTTCTGTGTTGTATTTTTCTCATGATTTCTCTATGTTAATATAATATTGCTCTATACTGATACAGTTGAATTATCTTTCAAATATAATACGAATTATTGCAATTACTCGAAGTTGAATTTGTTTGCAACTATTCTATTATATAAAACATTAAATAAGTAAATAATCAATGCCGTTTTTATTTCAATATTTTTTCTAATTAAACAGAAAAACTTAGTAGAATTTAATTTGAGAAGAATTCATCCAAGCACGATTAGACCTGATTCAAATGAGAAAACTTTATTCCTTTGAGCAACATATAAAATATTGACATTGCAAATATAAATCTCAATTTAATTTTTAAAATATATTCGGTGTAGTGGCCGTTAAATTGGTGCCTTATAATAAATCATTCCTTGCAAAAATATCATTCGAATACTATTAGTTTTATTTTTGGTAATTTAAGATTTTAAAAAATATGATCAAATTTATATATGTTCATGATAGCATAATCATCTATCTCAGTTATACAATCCGCCACTTTGTAAAAGATTAAAGCTCCCTATTTACAGACAGCGAATATATTATATCTATTAATTATTTATACTAATTTTGAGTTCGTTAATGCTACATTAGTCTACCTGACGTCAAACATCAAACATTAAAATATAGTACCCCACCAACAGTTCACTTAATTATAATATTATGTAAAACTTGAACAAAATGTTCAATGATTTTTCAAGCTTTGTCTTAGTCTGTGAGTGTCTGTATTCAATTATTTTATTTTGGTCTCCCGAAAAACTCATTTTGCTCACTATCACCATTTCTTCTGACTTCTTAAATATCCAATATATTGAGGACCGTTAATAAAATGTATAAAAAAGTCTAATGGAAAAAGAACCATTAACATCTCGTATGAAAAGGACTGCACACGCCAAACGTTATGTAAGGTTGTCAAATATTTCCCTTCCGCCTTTTTGTATTATAAACCAAGAGCAAAAAAAGCGGAGATATTTGACAACCTAATATATATATATATATATATATATATATATATATATATATATTCAATAGATAAGTCCTGGATTTTTTCAATATATTGATTGTTTCTTTTCCGAACAGTAAATCCAATAATAAAAAACAATTTGTTTTTTGAAGATGTTTAATACGACGTTTCGGAACTAGGTACGTTCCATCATCAGGTTTATTCTGTCAAATACAATGTTTTTTAAAATACTGATTAACATTAATTAACAATGGTCAATACAGATTAATTAGAAAAAAATTTTGTTATAAAGGAATGGATTATGTACCGGATAGATAGTAATAAGACTTAACTAAAAAAGGTTTTATATAAAATTGAGAAGCAAAAATTATTTACCTGTAATAATTTATATATCCATATCACTAATATTTTTTTGTTAAAAACACTCGATTTTTTTGGAAGATATTGATTGTTTCTTTTCCGAACAGTAAATCCAATAATAAAAAACAATTTGTTTTTTGAAGATGTTTAATACGACGTTTCGGAACTAGGTACGTTCCATCATCAGGTTTATTCTATCTATCTTCTATCTATTCTATCTATTCTATATATCTTCCAAAAAAATCGAGTGTTTTTAACAAAAAAATATTAGTGATATGGATATATAAATTATTACAGGTAAATAATTTTTGCTTCTCAATTTTATATAAAACCTTTTTTAGTTAAGTCTTATTACTATCTATCCGGTACATAATCCATTCCTTTATAACAAAATTTTTTTCTAATTAATCTGTATTGACCATTGTTAATTAATGTTAATCAGTATTTTAAAAAACATTGTATTTGACAGAATAAACCTGATGATGGAACGTACCTAGTTCCGAAACGTCGTATTAAACATCTTCAAAAAACAAATTGTTTTTTATTATTGGATTTACTGTTCGGAAAAGAAACAATCAATATATATATATATATATATATATATATATATATATATATAGTGTAATTCAAATAACCCTAATAGTGTGGACAGTTGTCGCAATTCCTTTCTCGGCCACTGGAATCTTCGGAATTGCATGTATTTACCAGGTCGAGTGGTGGCCTTACCACACAAGATTTGCGCAAAACTGTGAATATGGCGAATTGAATAACGGTCCGGTTGCGTTCGTCCATTCAGTCCACGGTAATCTCTACAAGGTCGCCGACCTAAATCCTTTCGTACCATATGCAACTGCAATGCCATGACCAACAACCTTTTAACTGTTTCGCCACGAGGTCTAAACTAAACATTTAGCTATATCAATTCAAGATTAGGAGGTCAATTTGCTTTATTTGTGACGACATGGCTTTTATCTCATACTCTGTCGTACCTCTATCAAAAAGTTGTAAAATTATAGCAAGTTTGTTCTAATAAGGTGCAATATCTCTGACACCTACAGTTTTCAATTACAATTCCGACGACGAAGCCTAACATTCAATTTCGATTATGTAGAGTCACATGTGAAGATAGATGTTTCAGTTTGTAACCGTTGATCAAATTCGTTCGTTTTGTTTGCATCATTTTTTCGGATCGGTTTCCGTATTCATTTAGATTTTTAACTCACTTTTGTCACTTATTGCTGAATCATATAAGCTAAATGTGTAAAATTGATCATTTAATCATTTCACTAAAAATAACACGCAAAATGAGAGAAACTCTTGCAATTGAACAAGAAATCCTAAGAATTAAACAAACGGTAATATTCACTGCTTAGAATTTGTTTCAATCCGTACCCTGTACACCTACATATTTATCGCATTTATTGAATTATTTATATATATATGTTCAATCTCAATCACAATAATAAAATTATTTTAATTGTTCATTTGATCCTTCATTTGAAGGTTTCAAAAAAAAAAATTCTTAAACCTATACCAACAATACGATTGTGCATGTTGTACATCAGTACATCACATAACACTTTACATTAGGTACTTATTCTCGTAATGTTTACAAGAACTATTATCACTTAAATCATATTAAATTTAGTCCGATATAGAGATCAACTCGTGAGTTGGTCATTATTTTTAATAACACCACAACTCCCACTCAATACCATTTCATTCTCTAAAATTCTCCCATAACAAAATCCATTTTAGTTGTCACCTCGTTCGAATACACGATATACAGATGTAGATGTACACATCTCATAACTTAGCTCAATCTCCACCTTTCACACAAGTTGATTTATAATTCTTGCGTCCTTGATGAATGTCGCATTCATTGAATTGATTCTCAATGTTTCGCCTTAGGTAGTATAAGACATGAATTCCGTAAACTATTGAGATTCTCAACTTCTTCATTATTACTAGAAATACTCGGAACTGTGAGAGCAGTAAATTTTATTTTCAAAATATACAATTTAACACTTTACCAGGCAGTGGGTGAATAGTTGGGTTAGCTTACCCATGCGTGCTCACAGATCTGTACGAAACCCATTCTGCTAATCCATGTTTTACTTCCTTGGTACTTGTACTGTCAATTAACTTAATCTATCAATTTGGACAAGCTTGTATCGATCAAAGGTTATCGCCTGGTGTAAGTTTTTTATTATTATATTTATTTGATTATCTATATTCATAGGATATAAAATCAATTGAGCATGATATAGAATAGAGTAAATCTAAGAACTGCATTCATTGATGTAATTCTTCAGTGTTTAGATATAGATCGTCAAATAAAAGAGATGAAAAGAAAACAGTTTCTACTTATAATTAAATATAAAACAAGTCATTAGGATTTTTTTTAATCTTCAGGGGTGTATTTGTTCTAGCAGCTTTCTTGAAAGGATATTTCGGTGGGCTCACCGTTTTTGTATTTATGACTATGTCTGGAAATCTCTTCCTTGATAAAAGTAACTCCCAGTTTATCGTGCGAAAGCCAGTTGGGGGTGTATTTTGGTGCGTTGGCGATTTGCTTAAGCAATTCTGAAACCTTTGCAAGATCTGGATATTTGATTGGCTGACGGTACCCCAAATATGTCCAGATGGGTTTTAAAATTGATTTGTAGATTAGGGTTTTGTTTGACATCCATACTTTAGATTTATGACCCAGAAGCCAATATAGTTGTCTACGTTTTTCTTCGAGATGTTTGACAAATGTGTGTTTTCCATGTGAGTCGATGGTCCAAATAGAGTCCCAAATATTTAACACTATTCGTAATAGGTAGTGGGTTTTGAAAGAAAGGTTTGTGTAAGTGAAAATTAATTTAATTGTTCATATAGGGATGAGATAGATAGTTACTTCAAAAAACATATATGTATTCTTTTGCAAATTAGTTTTTTGTTTTTAATTTTCAAGACAATCAAAAAAATATATTCAATACACTATATATACAATACACACAGTCATTAGTTGTAGTAATTTCATAGACTAAAAATGTTATATGGTGCGAAATCCTAGATTGCACTAAGAAATAATACGTATTTTTTTTCTAGAAATCTAAAAAAATAATTTTGTACATACATACATCAGTAGGAAACACCCTAAAGTAGATAAAAAGTAATAAAAAAATAATTTTAGTATATTTGCGATTTCAGTAACTTACTATACGGGATGTTAAAAACCACGAGATGCAATGAATAGATGTTTCGAATAATACACTTTGCAGCGATTTAAATGTTCAAATTGGGTTAGACTAACACAGAGTCAAGTAATGTGCTAGAAATTTTTTTCACATAGTTGTACGTAATGTGAAATCGTATTATTCTTAATTAAATGTTTATTTTCACAGTGCATACCAAACTGTAGTCTTGCATTTACAGTTTGCTCTTTCAGCAATCTCTCCATTGAAGATTTTAGCTTTTGTGTTGAAATAGTCAACAATCAAAATAATACATAAGCCTAAAAATCCATCTAGATAATTATCCTAGAAAATTTTAATATGTAACACTTTAGTTGGTGTTTATAATACACCACAGAAACATGAATTGATCAATTATTAAACATTACTAAAATAACAATCTTTTTCTAGATTTTGAAAATTTAGGAAGCTATCTAATATCTAATTTATTGATCAGTTTATAAAAAAAGATAATTAAACTTCTGCACTATTTTTTTGCAAATATTATTATAATAAAATAGATCATTTAAAAAATGAGCAAAAATTATAATAGAAATTAGAATTAAATAGATCTATGTTTTCCTGTTAGAGGACATTTATTACGGTGCTATAAAACTTTGATAAGTAGAATATAACTTCCGAATCAAATAACACATTTAGAGTTTTGTACAATGGGAAGTGCAAATATAATTTTTTTTTGTATTTTTGAAAGTAACAATAAAAATGACTTAAAAAAGTACAAAATTAAGCTTAGGAAGCGCATTGCGTCTACGTGACGAAATTTCATAATATATGCTCAACGTTAAACATTAGAAAAGATATTTATTATTTTTAGTAATTACGATGTTTTAGTCAAGAATATATTGACATAAGTTTGTATATCAGATAATTGTAGATCTGGTCAGCATCACATTTTTGAATGAACACGTGTGACTTCTTTTAGAGGCACAGACATAGTCTGGGATATGTCGAATATATCTCACAAGACGCTTTCTTTGTACAATGAATTACAGCACAACATTGATTTTTAACATAATATATAATACTGAAGTTACATAGTACTAAATATCTTTGTAGAGTACAAGTAATGTAATTATCTAATAATAAATATCCACTGATGATGACTATATATATATATATATATATATATATATATATATATATATATATATATATTATAATAATAAATGGTAGTCTGCTCAAAGGCAGGTCCATGGTGTGAGAGCCACCACAAATAAATGATTCCCTTACCCTTCGTCTATTATCCCCATTACAACTACCCCCCCTCCCCTTTTTTTATTTCATGTATTTTCCTTTGCAAACTTCTGCTTCCATGCTTCTTGATCTTGTGCTTTGACTTTCAGTTCCCTGTATTTTCTCTTCTCGCGTAAGACGCCAATCTTCTGCATTCTTCTTCTTCCCATTCCTTTTGTTCCTTCTATTTTACCCTCGACGACGACGTCGATGCAAAAGGGGTCCGATCCAGTTTCCTTTTCTTCTCAGAATTCTACTCAGTAGAGTTCATTGAGTAGAAGTTCACTGAGTCTTTCTTTACCCGCTCTTCTCAAGACTTTTTCGTTATTTTGTCTGTCCACTTTGTTTTCCATTCGCCGTCAGCACCACATTTAAAAACTCTCGAGGTAGTTCTTATCGGCCTTTCGTAGAGTCCATGTCTCCGATCCCTACGGAGCTATGCTCCAGACGTAGCACTTTACTATTCTCTTTATTAGATTGCTCGTCAGTAGCATTCTCTTCTTCGTGAATGCCGCCTTGGCGCTTGCGACCCTTGTCCTTTCGTGCAGTATCCGTCTCTGGTCAGTATGCTTCTCAGGTATTTGAAATGATCCACGTCTTTCCAATTCTCGATTTCTTACCGTTATCCTCAGGGTATTATTTCTTTTTGTGATTCTCATCACTTTCGACTTGTCAATGTTGATTTCCATTACGCATCTTTACCCACTTCGACGATTCTGCTCATCATGTTTTGCAGCTCGGTTTTGTTTTTCGATATCACTACTAGATCATCAGCAAACTTTATGGTGGTGTATATATATATATATATATATATATATATACATATATATATATAACAAATAAAGAAGTCCTGAGAGGAGTGGGAGAAAGGACTCTAAGAACTGAGCACGATCCTGAAAAGAAAAGGAAACTGTATCGGACCCATTCTGCACAAAGAGTGCCTTCTGCACGACATCGTCGAAGGCAATATAGTACTGAAAGGATTGGAAAGAAGAATGCAGATGGTTGATGATTTACGCGAGAAAAGAAAATACAGAGAATTGAAAGCGGAAGCACAGGACCAGGAAGCATGGAAGCAGAAGTTTGCAGAGGAAAATTCATATAAACGAATATAAAGTGATTAATGGTCATTAATTAATAGTAATAAAATGGTAAGGAAAATACTAAACAAGGGAGGGGAAGAATATTCAGTATATGTAATCTGCGATAATAGATAATGCATAAGAATATTAACTTTTAAGGGATAAACTTCTGATTCAACTTTCGAGGATCTACCCAATTTGTGTCCGTATCTAAACATAATCAGAACATAATACATGTCGGTTGATAACTGTACAGAGAAAAGAAAGTGACTGTCTATTATTGGTATTACTCAACTATTATCATCGTCTTTACAATATTTCCAAGTAAATAACTTGACGCTTGAGCTATGATGGTATGCCAATATTATGCATTTGCTTTTAGTCAACAGTACGCGGTCCGATCGTCCATTCTATTCAAGAAAACCAGTTTGTCTTGATACGTGGCTAACAGTGGAACATCAATCGAAGACTAGCCAAGCAACTCGGTTCTTGTTCACGCACCGGCGTTTTAGTTTTAGTTAGTACTACAGATTTACATTAGGATATAATGCGGTTTCGATAACACAGAACTGGATCTCCTAAAGATCACCAGTTCGAATAGTTAATTATATACTATACAAGAATCTAATAAATATTCCAAATAATTTTTCATTATATTTATAAAAGTTCTCGTGTCATCATATTAGAGGCAATACACCTCCAAAACGCTTTGACCGACTTCTATGAAATTTTATAATGACAATCACTATGACTGAGAATCAGACATCTATTTTGACATACGCTTTTGGTCACTTTTACTAATTTTTTTAATATTTTTGATCATTTTTTAAATTTTATTTTTCATAATTTGTAAGTAAAAGACACATTCAAATTTTTATCCTCCTACCGCAAACCCCTATTTCGTAATAGTCATTTTAGTAATCGAATAATTTTTTATCCCGCTTTCAGTCAGTGAATGTTTTCCTCTGAATTTTAACTCAAATTTCCTTACACTTATTTTATTTTAATTATATATTCAAGACTTTATAAAAACAAGATCCACAAATTAGAAAAGCCCTCCAATTCACTCGTTGCTCCGCTGTTCCATACACCAGAATTAGGGAGACAAAAAAAAATATGGTCAATTAACTTGATCCAATAAAATTATATCTAATAATAAGTAAATAAATAAAGTAATGTTCTGATATTTTTTTAGAGAAATTAGGTATCATACAAACCTATGGCAAAGATATAATTCTTTCCAGAGTTTTTGAAATCTCACCCGATTTGCTAGATATGCAACAGCATATTTCAAAAATGAATATTTAGATTTTGTTTCGTAATTCAAAAATTAATGAATTAATGAAAAGCGGTAATAGTATATGAAAACAGTGAATCTCTAAATGTGCCAATTTGAATAAAATCAGTTTCAGACAAGCCATTTATATGTTGCGTGCTTTGCAGTGAGTAAACTATCCATATTATTTGTGTTAGTTGCCCTTTTTTCTTAAATACCTTACTTCCACATTCACAATCACTTATTTTTTTATACATTAAACATTTTTTAGAAATAATTTTTGTATAAACGTTTGCTGGGTCAGTACTAGACATATATAATTTCAAGTTTATATCAAAAACTGATGAGGTTTATGTGGCATCGTGAGCAGATAACTGTCTTGCGATCCGTTCACAAATAAAATTTGTATTTACGAATTTTTTGAATACATATTTTGAATATAGAAAATTTTGACTGAAAGTAAGTTCTCATTCTGTTTAATTGTAGCAAGCTTCTCCACTTATCTACGACACCAATCCTAGGAATAATGGTGTAACGATTATTAAGCTAAGATGTCTTGTATGTATTCTTTAATATATTTTATATCTCGATACTAAATTCATGAGATTAAATTTAATTTTTTGCAAGTATTTTGTGTTAAGAATATTTCATTTAGAGCCAAGGGAATGAGCTTGCTTGGGTTTTGGAAGGGTATTTTAGAATTTTTACGTGTAAACGAACGTAGTTGTTTTAATACGATTTCAGATTTAGTATTGACTATATACTTGCTTCGTGGATTAGTGATTCGAGCTATGGGACTTTAATTGGGTGTTTCAGATTTGATTCCCGCCTTAGGCAGCCTGAGGTCTAGCAGTAGTGACATCAGTTTCCAACTGTAAATAAAGATAGTAATATATTTCCAAGTGAAAACAGCCTTTATATTGGGATTGTTGCAATATTCATCGCGATTCCATAAACTGAATTAATGAAATAATATAGAGATAGGACAACTGTTTTGGTTGCCATCTATAAATCCGACGTAGGCTATATATAAAATTATGACAACAGTTCATAGGACCTTTAAGTTCTGATTCCTGGTTAAATAATATAAATATTGACTATATTTAAAAAAAAATATGATTCACGTATTTCCTTATCCACTAATGGTCGTCAACGAATGCGTATATACTATGACCCTGTGAAGGCTATTTTCTCTTAAAAAGAACGATGTTATTACATCCTAAGTCGAATAGTATTTTTTTAACTATTTCCTATCGTATAGCTATTATTTCACTAGAAAAATAAGTAGCAGGCATTGGATTATACTGATTTCACTCTTCAGTGCGAATGTTAATGAAGCCGAACCAAAATCTAAGTGAAAATATTTACAAATTGCTAACATGTTTTTCTCATCATATATGTCTAATGCAGCATATTTATTTTATATTTTCAATGTAAGAATTCGCATTTTATGCAGAAGTTTTTATACCAGTTTTGCAGCAACATAAACCATCACATATTCTATTGCTAATTGCTCAAGTATTTTTCTTACGGCAAAACCGAGCCCATTGTAATTTATTTATTAATGAAATGCGTTATTATGACCAGAAGATTTTCTATAAATTAACATATGCACAATAAGTTGTTTCTATGATTTATAACGGTATTAAGTATCAATATAGCATCGTATAAATAATTCATACTCGCTCAGAAATGCGTTACCGTATGCCAGCAAGTGCAAATTTGTACAATAGACTTCATTAATATTAAAACACTGACTGATATATATATATATATATATATATATATATATATATATATATATATATAGCAAATCTGTATGCCTTTATGTTTATTATTCTCGAGCTTTTCTAAATAATTTTCATTTTACAATGAATTTATTATTATTGAATGAATATGAATTTCTCTACGCTTCTGTTTTTATTATTATGAACTTTCATTAATAAAAGATGTGTTTATGCGTGATATGATTTTATGGAGTGTGGTTTAGCTAAATTTATCATGTGTAGTTGATTAATTTTTTATATTGATGGCTTATTCTACATAAACCAGGGCACTGAGTAGAAATGAATTTGCAAAATATTTGTATGTTGGTATATCTTTAAGAATATTTTCCAAATATCAAATCTGGCAAATATTTTGCTCTCACTCTCGCAAGATCAAAATGCACAACTTGTTATATAGATCCTTCAATGGTTTAGGCAATATAGATAGATAGTGCAAAAAACTAAAACCATGTTTTTATAAAGATTTCTTCTAATACTGCAACTTCCATTAGTCATATTAGTTGTTCATAGTAAGTTCATATTATTGTATGTACTTGAGATGATAATATCTACAAAATATTACGACTGATGGCATCTATTCAAGTAGATCACGGGGTTTGAATTGTAGCCTATGATGGACTTCCATAAGAAACGAATAAAACTTCTATTTATTTTGCGATATATATATATATATATATATATATATATATATATATTTATATTTATTTAACCTCAAATGTATGTTATTACATTCATGCTTCTTGCTATACTTTTCACTTATTATAATCTACATTTGTTCACTTATTATGTGCATTTATATGGGCAAACATTTATTACTCTCTATCTCGAGAGATCTCGAGTTGGTACACAAATCCAGAGTATCTTTAATATTTAAGCATACCAATAGACGACCTTGAATTAATACTAAAATTTGACTAATATGTAAGAATAACAATAAAACGATAATAATAATAAAATTAATGAAGTTCAATCCAAGTATGTTATCAAAATTAGAATAAAGACGTTTTTCAATGTATTTTAGTTCAAAATTAAGTAAAATTATCTAAAATATAAATTATATATTATAATTTTAGTTAATAAATTTAAATATCACCTTTTCTATTTATTATAGTCTCTGGCCGCTTCACATCCTGATTCTGGTACGATATTGGAGAATCTCAATACAAAATACTACTACTACACGCGCACAAAGGGATTGTTCCGGATATGTTATCCTAAGGAACGTCCTCCCACAGGTATATCATTTGACTATCCAAATATTCTTATTCGATAAATCAAAAACAGAACAGATTTGCTCGAGTCTAAAAAGAAGTAAAATATCATCCTAATAGTTAAACTGACAATAAAAATGATAGATTTTCCAGTTTGTATATATTTTTATTAAAATTCTAATAAATCTCAAAATTATGACATGTATTAACAGAGAGTCTATTAATCGGACGTAAACAATTAAAAACATAATTATTTGAAATTCATTCCATTTCACTTTTAATTACATACATGGATGAACATTATTATCTTTTTGAGAAAAACCCGTCATTAGTTGTTAATAATTGCCAATTTGGAGTATGACATTTCTAACAATTAGGGCCTAGATAAAGCAATTTGAACTATTTAATAAATTGGTATACATTGAAGTGAATTTCTACAACACGTATTATAATACATTCAATTAAATATAAGTGATTAATTGCACATTGCGTTATACGTGGGTAACCCAGATTTAGAAAGTAAAATAAAGTAAAAGCGATAATTCTTACTTTTTCCTACAAAGTCAACAACAACCATATACTTTAAAAATTATAATTGGGTATTTCAATACAATCATAATTGATATCCTAAATTTTCATCTCGGTATTGAGATGGTATTTGAACTCATTGTGCACCAGAACCAATCATTATCAGACCAATAGTACCTATAGTGGGATTTGATTTACTGAAAAAATTGATATAATTTGTTTAGAAATATTTGATGTTAAATCCCTCTCTATACTAAAGGTATGTTCGCGGATTTATTAATGCAAGTGTTACTAATATAATGTTTAGTGATTGAATGCCTCGCTTGTTCTATAACAAATTTTAATGAAGTATTTTGCACTTTTTGTAATTTAATAAAATTTTGTTTATTGGTCATTGAAATTGGTCTTTTGATTTCCATGTGATTTCTTTATGTATGTATATAATAGATCTGAAACTTTTCCAAAGGGTTTCCAAAAGCCCTCCTAATAATATGAAATGAAAGAAAAAATGATTAATCTAGAATGATGTTGCAATGGTATATACTTCGATTAAGTTAAAAAAAAAATTTTTTTGACAAAATGGCGACTGTTTGAAACAAAGGATCATTTTTCTCACCACTTTTTGAATTTCATGATTTTTTAAAAAAATAGTAAAATTAAAGTTGGGGATGAAGCTAGTATATGAGGCCAGGGATAAGTCTATAAAGAAAATTCTCTGAAAATTTCAAGAGAATCGGTTCAATAGAACTCGAGAACTCTTGGGTATCGTATTGAAAAAGACGGTTTTGAGAGAAAGGCGTTTAAAGTCCAATAAGTTAACAGGAAGGTAACAGAAGAGAATTATTATGGTCAAACAGCTGTATCTTCAAAAACAATTCAAATTTTTAAAAATCCTCTCGTACATGTATTCTTAAATTGTTAAACTTTGAAAGTATGGAACAACATAGAAAACGACTTTTTTGAATTTTTACACTAGAGCACCCTTAAGTTCTAATCGCTGTTTAAATAATATATAAAAATTTTCGTATTTAAAATTTGGTACAAATAAATTTATGGCTGATCAATAGTTACTGAATCACAGTGTAGGGTGCGCCAAATAACATTTTTATTGAAAAATGCTATAAAATTCTCAAATTTCTTTTTTTTATTTGAAAACACAATACTTGTGGTTAATCTTGAAAATGATTTCATTGAAATGGCTGCCTCGGCTGGCCATGCATTAGTTACAATCATGTTAATCAGCAGCAAAAAAAACGTTAGATTGTGATCATCCACATACTTTAATAAATTGGTGTTGATTCTATACAATAATTTAGTTGCAGTATCATTCCAGTCGTACTTTGTTGGTTTTCGTAAATATAAGGTTTAGCTTAATGGCATGTTCATCATTTTCCTTCTTTTTTTTTATGCTGTTTAGTATATAATTTCCGTTATGCACCTCCTAACTAAACTTGTAAGGTTTTATCTGGTAATATAGCCGGCGCCATTAAAGTGTAAAATTGTTAAGGCCGCATGCAAGATTTCTTGAAATTCTATTTGCGGAGCCTTTTCACATTTACCGTTCTTCGGTTAATGCTAAAGTAATCCGCGACTGTCATACATATTTACATTCCACATACCTTGCATATTCATCTTTAATCAATGCTGGCCAATACATATGGCATGTGCTCATAATAGGCCGTAGATATTTCAAGTAACGATAACGGTTCGAAAACTAATGGAACGGAACTTTGATGAAAATGTACGTAATAATAGTAATGCTAAATATCTTGCTCTTAAAGCAACACGTGATAAGTAATTAGGCTTATAGTAATACTGCAACTTCATAAGTTATGAATAAAGAAACAACACAATATCTGTAAATCCAAAAATAACGCATTATGGCCCGTTTATGAAGAATCCGGCAAAAGTTTATTTTTATGTGTTTGATCATTTATTTACATAAGATATTCAATCGTTCAGCGCTGCAATTCTTTACAGTGATAATTATTTAAAACAGTAAAACGAGAAAGATGAAATGCATTTTTACTTATTAGTAGACTTAAATTAGGCCATAATTTAAAAAAAAACTTTTGTTATGAATTTGATCTAGCAACCTGCTTAGAATTAGGATGTCAGTTTTTATACCACTGACAACGCCTGATTACTTTCCTGATGCAATATTTCCGAGGAAAGTGGCGCGATTTAATTTTTTTATCATCTTTTTATATATAAAATTTGCACAGGGATCAGATTTTAAGGATTATATAAACTGTTGTGATGAGTTACTAT
>NW_020538040.1:50674090-50727238 GCF_003426905.1 Ctenocephalides felis | reverse complement strand
TTACTGGACTGAATTACCCATTTTATAATTGGTTATTGACAATTGGTTTATTGTAAAAATTTTAGGACTACTTGAAACTTACTAATCTATTCTCGATTTGATGAATTATGGAATTTCTGAAGCCTAATGTGTTTTGCAATTCGCTTAAATGCACTAGTCAGATACCGCAACATTTACTTCAAATGATATCCGAACTTGTTGAAAAAATTTTATTCCGGGGTTATTACACGATTTGATTAAAGTCATTGACAAGAGCAAAATAATTCATAGTCAATTTTATGACTCTGAATACTACCTGTAGTCCACACCCATTTTTCTGCTTCCGCATAGGAATAGAAGTAAACATCTGCCGGAGCGTCCACATTAATAGAACATTTAGATGTGTGCTCCTTAAAATATTGCTATCATCATTTGAACTAATTATACTAGAGAAAAGATATGGCGACACTTGAAAATTATATATCATGCGTTATGTACTTTTTTTAACATACAATGCTGATGTCGAGTAAGTTCAATCTGCGTATAATAAAACTTGAATTATACGTGAGAATGACAGTTGATTAATGTTATTTATTAAGTTTAATCAGCATATCGCGTTTCTTATCTACTCTTATATTTAATTTATGTGCAGGGCAGGATAAATAATTTACAGTTTCAATTTACGGACAACTTGTTATAGTCAGGTAATATAACTTCATTTCTATTCTTCGGAAATAGACATTACGGACATATGCAGATCAACAATTTTAAAATTTTTTAATGTATGCGCAAAAGGTATCTTATAACATCTCTTACACGGCAGATGATTTGTTAATAATAAACATGAATACTTCCATTTGATTAATTAGACAGAAAAGACATGGTAGAGTTCTCTTTCTAGTCCTCTTCATGAGTAAACTCATTTAGTTGACATAATGTCACTTGTATATGCTGCATATATATGCAGTTCACTTAAATACAACTTTTTCAACCAATACAAGAAGATGTTTCAATTTTATGCTGAGTTCATATTTAATTACCTTTTCCAAGAGCGCTTCACTTATTTCATCATATAACATTGATTTTGTATTTTGGCTTGGTATAGATAATTGAAACAAATTAAGGAGAAAGAGTAATCTTCTATAAATTATTAGAATTTATTACGTGTCCATCTTTTTGTTTTGTGAAAAGTGATCATGGGTTCTGAATGTTTATTCAAGGTCGAACACGTGGTGTAGAATTTGCAAAATCAAATTCAGATACTTTTAACTTGAGACATCTTCCTTTTGAGGTATTCCTGATTTGTTTTGTTTGTGATGGTCAATCTCTATTTAATTGTATCAGTATTAATATCAATATTATGCGAAGTGCATGGATTAATAAATTCTTGGACTGTCTCAAATGCGTTTGGAAATTTACTCGATCTTCTAAAGTGGACTACTTACGGTTAAATCACGCGCTTTTTTATACATTTCAAAATTGCGGTAATGTTTCACAAAACTATACATATAAATATACACCCAAAATAGAAATTCAAGTTCCTTTGCGTCTAGTTTTATATAATTATAAACATTTCACTTTTATGAAATCGTATGAAGGTCTTTGAACCAGGCAGAATGGTCAGCCGGTTCAATTTGTACCACTCAGGTACATCTTCGTGCAAATTCTTATTTCCTTTGAAGCAATTCACTGAAGTAGCGGATAACAAAAAGTAGAATTATAGAGCGACTAAACTTTTAGTATTTTATTGCTATTATTATTAAGCAGGGCTTCTTAAACTTCTGTCCTTCACGACCCCATTTACGATGATTGCTAGTTTTTTGGAAACCCCACTTATGATTGCGAGCTTCTTGACGACCCCACACATAAAAATATAAATTAATATTTTTATTTATTTTTATTTGGTAACAATACACATATACATATACATATGAATATATATTTCGAGAATTTGTTGAGAACATACAAAAATCAAGACATGATGAAAATAATATAAATATTTGACATTAAAATCACTCGCGACCCCAGAATTTTCCCACACGACCTATAGTTTAAGAAACCCTCTTTTAAAGCAATCAGTGTTAAACTAAATGCATAAATGATTATCGGTTAGTGAATTTTTGCTTCACATTTAAACAATATGAATGTTTATTAAAAGCCGGGGCATGTGAGGCAGATCTTCATAGAGTCACGCATCGAAACCATAATGCTTGTAAAAAAAAAAACTGATAATAGTCATATTGTAAAATTTAACATTTTTTACCTTTTTACTAAATTTGAGAAAATCTTTAAATTTTACCGCCTAATAAAAAATTCTTTCGAGTTTTGACAAAGTCGACGATTATTAAAAGATCATACCATTCCTTGAACTTCAGACTGTTAAAGGTATGATTAACAAAATAAAATATTACAAAAAAAGTCCTTAAACTTCATTATCATTTCACCAATGCATTTAAAAAAAACTTTCGTATAATTATTTTAAATAACGAAAATCATATGCACTAAATGAAATGATATTGAAAATTTTTGAAAGCATTTGAATCGTTTAGGAGTTTTTACCCTTCTTTAACGCTTTTTTGTATTTTTTCATGCTGTGACAAAGTAAAATATTTTTCTGATATTTATGTTTATGCTCATGGTCAATTTCAACATGGTTTTTCTGTGTTGTATTTTCTCATGATTTCTCTATGTTAATATAATATTGCTCTATACTGATACAGTTGAATTATCTTTCAAATATAATACGAATTATTGCAATTACTCGAAGTTGAATTTGTTTGCAACTATTCTATTATATAAAACATTAAATAAGTAAATAATCAATGCCGTTTTTATTTCAATATTTTTTCTAATTAAACAGAAAAAACTTAGTAGAATTTAATTTGAGAAGAATTCATCCAAGCACGATTAGACCTGATTCAAATGAGAAAACTTTATTCCTTTGAGCAACATATAAAATATTGACATTGCAAATATAAATCTCAATTTAATTTTTAAAATATATTCGGTGTAGTGGCCGTTAAATTGGTGCCTTATAATAAATCATTCCTTGCAAAAATATCATTCGAATACTATTAGTTTTATTTTTGGTAATTTAAGATTTTAAAAATATGATCAAATTTATATATGTTCATGATAGCATAATCATCTATCTCAGTTATACAATCCGCCATTGTAAAAGATTAAAGCTCCCTATTTACAGACAGCGAATATATTATATCTATTAATTATTTATACTAATTTTGAGTTCGTTAATGCTACATTAGTCTACCTGACGTCAAACATCAAACATTAAAATATAGTACCCCACCAACAGTTCACTTAATTATAATATTATGTAAAACTTGAACAAAATGTTCAATGATTTTTCAAGCTTTGTCTTAGTCTGTGAGTGTCTGCATTCAATTATTTATTTTGGTCTCCCGAAAAACTCATTTTGCTCACTATCACCATTTCTTCTGACTTCTTAAATATCAATATATTGAGGGACCGTTAATAAAATGTATAAAAAAGTCTAATGGAAAAAGAACCATTAACATCTCGTATGAAAAGGACTGCACACGCCAAACGTTATGTAAGGTTGTCAAAATTTCCCTTCCGCCTTTTTGTATTATAAACCAAGAGAAAAAAAAGCGGAGATATTTGACAACCTAATATATAATATATATATATATATATATATATATAATAATATATATATAGTGTAATTCAAATAACCCTAATAGTGTGGACAGTTGTCGCAATTCCTTTCTCGGCCACTGGAATCTTCGGAATTGCATGTATTTACCAGGTCGAGTGGTGGCCTTACCACACAAGATTTGCGCAAAACTGTGAATATGGCGAATTGAATAACGGTCCGGTTGCGTTCGTCCATTCAGTCCACGGTAATCTCTACAAGGTCGCCGACCTAAATCCTTTCGTACCATATGCAACTGCAATGCCATGACCAACAACCTTTTAACTGTTTCGCCACGAGGTCTAAACTAAACATTTAGCTATATCAATTCAAGATTAGGAGGTCAATTTGCTTTATTTGTGACGACATGGCTTTTATCTCATACTCTGTCGTACCTCTATCAAAAAGTTGTAAATTATAGCAAGTTTGTTCTAATAAGGTGCAATATCTCTGACACCTACAGTTTTCAATTACAATTCCGACGACGAAGCCTAACATTCAATTTCGATTATGTAGAGTCACATGTGAAGATAGATGTTTCAGTTTGTAACCGTTGATCAAATTCGTTCGTTTTGTTTGCATCATTTTTTCGGATCGGTTTCCGTATTCATTTAGATTTTTAACTCACTTTTGTCACTTATTGCTGAATCATATAAGCTAAATGTGTAAAATTGATCATTAATCATTTCACTAAAAATAACACGCAAAATGAGAGAAACTCTTGCAATGGAACAAGAAATCCTAAGAAATCCTAAGAATTAAACAAACGGTAATGTTCACTGCTTACAATTTGTTTCAATCCGTACCCTGTACACCTACATATTTATCGCATTTATTGAATTATTTATATATATGTTCAATCTCAATCACAATAATAAAATTATTTTAATTGTTCATTTGATCCTTCATTTAAAGGTTTCAAAAAAAAAAATTCTTAAACCTATACCAACAATACGATTGTGCATGTATATCAGTACATCACATAACACTTTACATTAGGTACTTATTCTCGTAATGTTTACAAGAACTATTATCACTTAAATCATATTAAATTTAGTTCGATATAGAGATCAACTCGTGAGTTGGTCATTATTTTTAATAACACCACAACTCCCACTCAATACCATTTCATTCTCTAAAATTCTCCCATAACAAAATCCATTCTAGTTGTCACCTCGTTCAAATACACGATATACAGATGTAGATGTACACATCTCATACATAACTTAGCTCAATCTCCACCTTTCACACAAGTTGATTTATAATTCTTGCGTCCTTGATGAATGTCGCATTCATTGAATTGATTCTCAATGTTTCGCCTTAGGTAGTATAAGACATGAATTCCGTAAAGTATTGAGATTCTCAACTTGTTCATTATTACTAGAAATACTCGGAACTGTGAGAGCAGTAAATTTTTATTTTCAAAATATACAATTTAACACTTTACCAGGCAGTGGGTGAATAATTGGGTTAGCTTGTTAGTTACCCATGCGTGCTCACAGATCTGTACGAAACCCATTCTGCTAATCCAAGTTTTATTTCCTAGTACAAGTATGTACTGTCAATTAACTTAATCTATCAATTTGGACAAGCTTCAAAGGCATGATATAGAATAGAGTAAATCTAAGAACTGCATTCATTGATGTAGTTCTTCAGTGTTTAGATATAGATCGTCAAATAAAAGAGATGAAAAGAAAACAAAGTTTCTACTTATAATTAAATATAAAACAAGTCATTAGGATTTTTTTTAATCTTCAGGGGTGTATTTGTTCTAGCAGCTTTCTTGCAAGGATATTTCGGTGGGCTCACCGTTTTGGTATTTATGACTATGTCTGGAAATCTCTTCCTTGGCCGTAACTCCCAGTTTGTCGTGCGAAAGCCAGTTGGGGGTGTATTTTGGTGCGTTGGCGATTTGCCTAAGCAATTCTGAAACCTCTGCAAGATCTGGATATTTGATTGGTTGACGGTACCTCAAATATGTCCAGATGGGTTTCAAAATTGATTTGTAGATTAGGGTTTTGTTTGACATCCATACTTTAGATTTATGACCCAGAAGCCAATATAGTTGTCTACGTTTTTCTTCGAGATGTTTGACAAATGTGTGTTTTCCATGTGAGTCGATGGTCCAAATAGAGTCCCAAATATTTAACACTATTCTTAATAGGTAGCGGGTTTTGAAAGAAAGGTTGGTGTAAGTGAAAATTAATTTAATTGTTCATATAGGGATGAGATAGATAGTTACTTCAAAAAACATATATGTATTCTTTTGCAAATTAGTTTTTTGTTTTTAATTTTCAAGACAACCAAAAAAATATATTCAATACACGACAATAATTAAAGTCATTAGTTGTAGTAAATTCATAGACTAAAAATGTTATATGGTGCGAAATCCTAGATTGCACTAAGAAATAATACGTATTTTTTTTTCTAGAAATCTAAAAAAATAATTTTGTACATACATACATCAGTAGGAAACACCCTAAAGTAGGTAAAAAGTAATAAAAAAATAATTTTAGTATATTTGCGATTTCAGTAACTTACTATACGGGATGTTAAAAACCACGAGATGCAATGAATAGATGTTTCGAATAATACACTTTGCAGCGATTTAAATGTTCAAATTGGGTTAGACTAACACAGAGTCAAGTAATGTGCTAGAAATTTTTTTCACATAGTTGTACGTAATGTGAAATCGTATTATTCTTAATTAAATGTTTATTTTCACAGTGCATACCAAACTGTAGTCTTGAATTACAGTTTGCTCTTTCAGCAATCTCTCCACTGAAGATTTTAGCTTTTGTGTTGAAATAGTCAACAATCAAAATAATACATAAGCCTAAAAATCCATCTAGATAATTATCCTAGAAAATTTTAATATGTAACACTTTAGTTGGTGTTTTTAATACACCACAGAATCAGAAACATATATTGATCAATTATTAAACATTACTAAAATAAAAATCTTTTTCTAGATTTTGAAAATTTAGGAAGCTATCTAATATCTAATTTATTGATCAGTTTATAAAAAAAGATAATTAAACTTCTGCACTATTTTTTTGCAAATATTATTATAATAAAATAGATCATTTAAGAAATGAGCAAAAATTATAATAGAAATTAGAATTAAATAGATCTATGTTTTCCTGTTTGTTTATTACGGTGCTATAAAACTTTGATGAGTAGAATATAACTTCCGAATCAAATAACACATTTAGAGTTTTGTACAATGGGAAGTGCAAATATAATTCTTTTTTGTATTTTTGAAAGTAACAATAAAAAAGACTTGAAAAAAGACAAAATTAAGCTTAGGAAGCGCATTGCGTCTACGTGACGAAATGTCATAATATATGCTTAACGTTAAACATTAGAAAAGATATTTATTATTTTTAGTAATTACGACGTTTTAGTCAAGAATATATTGACATAAGTTCGTATATCAGATAATTGTAGATCTGGTCAGCATCACATTTTTGAATGAACACGTGTGACTTCTTTTAGAGGCACAGACATAGTCTGGGTGGGTGGGATATGTCGAATATATCTCACAAGACGTTTTCTTTGTACAATGAATTACAGCACAACATTGATTTTTAACATAATATATAATACTGAAGTTACATAGTACTAAATATCTTTGTAGAGTACAAGTAATGTAATTATCTAATAATGAATATCCACTGATGATGACATATATATATATATATATATATATATATATATTATAATAATAAATGGTAGTCTGCTCAAAGGCAGGTCCATGGTGTGAGAGCCACCACAACAAATGATTTCCTTGCCCTTCATCCCCCCCTTTATTTCATGTATTTTTCTTTCCAAACTTTTGTTTCCATGCTTCTTGATCATGTGCTTCGTCTTTCAGTTCCCTGTATTTTCTCTTCTCGCGTAAGACGCCAATCTTCTGCATTCTTCTTCTTCCCATTCCTTTTGTTCCTTCTATTTTACCCTCGACGACGACGTCGATGCAAAAGAGGTCCGATCCAGTTTCCTTTTCTTCTCAGAATTCTACTCAGTAGAGTTCATTGAGTAGAAGTTTACTGAGTCTTTCTTCACGCGCTCTTCTCAAGACTTTTTCGTTATTTTGTCTGTCCACTTTATGTTTTCCATTCGCCGTCAGCACCACATTTCAAAACTCTCGAGGTAGTTCTTATCGGCCATTTTTAGAGTCCATGTCTCCGATCCCTACGAAGCCATGCTCCAGACGTAGCACTTTACTAGTCTCTTTATTAGATTGCTCGTCAGTAGCAAATTTCTTCTTCGTGAATGCCGCCTTGGCGCTTGCGACCCTTGTCCTTTCGTGCAGTATCCGTCTCTGGTCAGTATGCTTCTCAGGTGTTTGAAATGATCCACGTCTTTCCAATTCTCGATTCCTTACCGTTATCCTCAGGGGATTATTTCTTTTCGTGATTCTCATCACTTTCGACTTGTCAATGTTGATTTCCATTCCGCATCTTTACCCACTTCGACGATTCTGCTCATCATGTTTTGCAGCTCGGTTTTGTTTTTCGATATCACTACTAGATCATCAGCAAACTTTATGGTGGTATATATATATATATATATATAACAAATAAGTCCTGACCAGAGTGGGCGAAAAAAGGACTCTAAGAACTGAGCACGATCCTGAAAAGAAAAGGAAACTGTATCGGACCCATTCTGCACAAAGAGTGCCTTCTGCACGACATCGTCGAAGGCAATATAGTACTGAAAGGATTGGAAAGAAGAATGCAGATGGTTGATGATTTACGCGAGAAAAGAAAATACAGAGAATTGAAAGCGGAAGCACAGGACCAGGAAGCATGGAAGCAGAAGTTTGCAGAGGAAAATTCATATAAACGAATATAAAGTGATTAATGGTCATTAATTAATAGTAATAAAATGGTAAGGAAAATACTAAACAAGGGAGGGGAAGAATATTCAGTATATGTAATCTGCGATAATAGATAATGCATAAGAATATTAACTTTTAAGGGATAAACTTCTGATTCAACTTTCGAGGATCTACCCAATTTGTGTCCGTATCTAAACATAATCAGAACATAATACATGTCGGTTGATAACTGTACAGAGAAAAGAAAGTGACTGTCTATTATTGGTATTACTCAACTATTATCATCGTCTTTACAATATTTCCAAGTAAATAACTTGACGCTTGAGCTATGATGGTATGCCAATATTATGCATTTGCTTTTAGTCAACAGTACGCGGTCCGATCGTCCATTCTATTCAAGAAAACCAGTTTGTCTTGATACGTGGCTAACAGTGGAACATCAATCGAAGACTAGCCAAGCAACTCGGTTCTTGTTCACGCACCGGCGTTTTAGTTTTAGTTAGTACTACAGATTTACATTAGGATATAATGCGGTTTCGATAACACAGAACTGGATCTCCTAAAGATCACCAGTTCGAATAGTTAATTATATACTATACAAGAATCTAATAAATATTCCAAATAATTTTTCATTATATTTATAAAAGTTCTCGTGTCATCATATTAGAGGCAATACACCTCCAAAACGCTTTGACCGACTTCTATGAAATTTTATAATGACAATCACTATGACTGAGAATCAGACATCTATTTTGACATACGCTTTTGGTCACTTTTACTAATTTTTTTAATATTTTTGATCATTTTTTAAATTTTATTTTTCATAATTTGTAAGTAAAAGACACATTCAAATTTTTATCCTCCTACCGCAAACCCCTATTTCGTAATAGTCATTTTAGTAATCGAATAATTTTTTATCCCGCTTTCAGTCAGTGAATGTTTTCCTCTGAATTTTAACTCAAATTTCCTTACACTTATTTTATTTTAATTATATATTCAAGACTTTATAAAAACAAGATCCACAAATTAGAAAAGCCCTCCAATTCACTCGTTGCTCCGCTGTTCCATACACCAGAATTAGGGAGACAAAAAAATATGGTCAATTAACTTGATCCAATAAAATTATATCTAATAATAAGTAAATAAATAAAGTAATGTTCTGATATTTTTTTAGAGAAATTAGGTATCATACAAACCTATGGCAAAGATATAATTCTTTCCAGAGTTTTTGAAATCTCACCCGATTTGCTAGATATGCAACAGCATATTTCAAAAATGAATATTTAGATTTTGTTTCGTAATTCAAAAATTAATGAATTAATGAAAAGCGGTAATAGTATATGAAAACAGTGAATCTCTAAATGTGCCAATTTGAATAAAATCAGTTTCAGACAAGCCATTTATATGTTGCGTGCTTTGCAGTGAGTAAACTATCCATATTATTTGTGTTAGTTGCCCTTTTTTCTTAAATACCTTACTTCCACATTCACAATCACTTATTTTTTTATACATTAAACATTTTTTAGAAATAATTTTTGTATAAACGTTTGCTGGGTCAGTACTAGACATATATAATTTCAAGTTTATATCAAAAACTGATGAGGTTTATGTGGCATCGTGAGCAGATAACTGTCTTGCGATCCGTTCACAAATAAAATTTGTATTTACGAATTTTTTGAATACATATTTTGAATATAGAAAATTTTGACTGAAAGTAAGTTCTCATTCTGTTTAATTGTAGCAAGCTTCTCCACTTATCTACGACACCAATCCTAGGAATAATGGTGTAACGATTATTAAGCTAAGATGTCTTGTATGTATTCTTTAATATATTTTATATCTCGATACTAAATTCATGAGATTAAATTTAATTTTTTGCAAGTATTTTGTGTTAAGAATATTTCATTTAGAGCCAAGGGAATGAGCTTGCTTGGGTTTTGGAAGGGTATTTTAGAATTTTTACGTGTAAACGAACGTAGTTGTTTTAATACGATTTCAGATTTAGTATTGACTATATACTTGCTTCGTGGATTAGTGATTCGAGCTATGGGACTTTAATTGGGTGTTTCAGATTTGATTCCCGCCTTAGGCAGCCTGAGGTCTAGCAGTAGTGACATCAGTTTCCAACTGTAAATAAAGATAGTAATATATTTCCAAGTGAAAACAGCCTTTATATTGGGATTGTTGCAATATTCATCGCGATTCCATAAACTGAATTAATGAAATAATATAGAGATAGGACAACTGTTTTGGTTGCCATCTATAAATCCGACGTAGGCTATATATAAAATTATGACAACAGTTCATAGGACCTTTAAGTTCTGATTCCTGGTTAAATAATATAAATATTGACTATATTTAAAAAAATATATGATTCACGTATTTCCTTATCCACTAATGGTCGTCAACGAATGCGTATATACTATGACCCTGTGAAGGCTATTTTCTCTTAAAAAGAACGATGTTATTACATCCTAAGTCGAATAGTATTTTTTTAACTATTTCCTATCGTATAGCTATTATTTCACTAGAAAAATAAGTAGCAGGCATTGGATTATACTGATTTCACTCTTCAGTGCGAATGTTAATGAAGCCGAACCAAAATCTAAGTGAACATATTTACAAATTGCTAACATGTTTTTCTCATCATATATGTCTAATGCAGCATATTTATTTTATATTTTCAATGTGAGAATTCGCATTTTATGCAGAAGTTTTTATACCAGTTTTGCAGCAACATAAACCATCACATATTCTATTGCTAATTGCTCAAGTATTTTTCTTACGGCAAAACCGAGCCCATTGTAATTTATTTATTAATGAAATGCGTTATTATGACCAGAAGATTTTCTATAAATTAACATATGCACAATAAGTTGTTTCTATGATTTATAACGGTATTAAGTATCAATATAGCATCGTATAAATAATTCATACTCGCTCAGAAATGCGTTACCGTATGCCAGCAAGTGCAAATTTGTACAATAGACTTCATTAATATTAAAACACTGACTGATATATATATATATATATATATATATATATATATATATATATATATATATATATATATATATAGCAAATCTGTATGCCTTTATGTTTATTATTCTCGAGCTTTTCTAAATAATTTTCATTTTACAATGAATTTATTATTATTGAATGAATATGAATTTCTCTACGCTTCTGTTTTTATTATTATGAACTTTCATTAATAAAAGATGTGTTTATGCGTGATATGATTTTATGGAGTGTGGTTTAGCTAAATTTATCATGTGTAGTTGATTAATTTTTTATATTGATGGCTTATTCTACATAAACCAGGGCACTGAGTAGAAATGAATTTGCAAAATATTTGTATGTTGGTATATCTTTAAGAATATTTTCCAAATATCAAATCTGGCAAATATTTTGCTCTCACTCTCGCAAGATCAAAATGCACAACTTGTTATATAGATCCTTCAATGGTTTAGGCAATATAGATAGATAGTGCAAAAAACTAAAACCATGTTTTTATAAAGATTTCTTCTAATACTGCAACTTCCATTAGTCATATTAGTTGTTCATAGTAAGTTCATATTATTGTATGTACTTGAGATGATAATATCTACAAAATATTACGACTGATGGCATCTATTCAAGTAGATCACGGGGTTTGAATTGTAGCCTATGATGGACTTCCATAAGAAACGAATAAAACTTCTATTTATTTTGCGATATATATATATATATATATATATATATATATATATATTTATATTTATTTAACCTCAAATGTATGTTATTACATTCATGCTTCTTGCTATACTTTTCACTTATTATAATCTACATTTGTTCACTTATTATGTGCATTTATATGGGCAAACATTTATTACTCTCTATCTCGAGAGATCTCGAGTTGGTACACAAATCCAGAGTATCTTTAATATTTAAGCATACCAATAGACGACCTTGAATTAATACTAAAATTTGACTAATATGTAAGAATAACAATAAAACGATAATAATAATAAAATTAATGAAGTTCAATCCAAGTATGTTATCAAAATTAGAATAAAGACGTTTTTCAATGTATTTTAGTTCAAAATTAAGTAAAATTATCTAAAATATAAATTATATATTATAATTTTAGTTAATAAATTTAAATATCACCTTTTCTATTTATTATAGTCTCTGGCCGCTTCACATCCTGATTCTGGTACGATATTGGAGAATCTCAATACAAAATACTACTACTACACGCGCACAAAGGGATTGTTCCGGATATGTTATCCTAAGGAACGTCCTCCCACAGGTATATCATTTGACTATCCAAATATTCTTATTCGATAAATCAAAAACAGAACAGATTTGCTCGAGTCTAAAAAGAAGTAAAATATCATCCTAATAGTTAAACTGACAATAAAAATGATAGATTTTCCAGTTTGTATATATTTTATTAAAATTCTAATAAATCTCAAAATTATGACATGTATTAACAGAGAGTCTATTAATCGGACGTAAACAATTAAAAACATAATTATTTGAAATTCATTCCATTTCACTTTTAATTACATACATGGATGAACATTATTATCTTTTTGAGAAAAACCCGTCATTAGTTGTTAATAATTGCCAATTTGGAGTATGACATTTCTAACAATTAGGGCCTAGATAAAGCAATTTGAACTATTTAATAAATTGGTATACATTGAAGTGAATTTCTACAACACGTATTATAATACATTCAATTAAATATAAGTGATTAATTGCACATTGCGTTATACGTGGGTAACCCAGATTTAGAAAGTAAAATAAAGTAAAAGCGATAATTCTTACTTTTTCCTACAAAGTCAACAACAACCATATACTTTAAAAATTATAATTGGGTATTTCAATACAATCATAATTGATATCCTAAATTTTCATCTCGGTATTGAGATGGTATTTGAACTCATTGTGCACCAGAACCAATCATTATCAGACCAATAGTACCTATAGTGGGATTTGATTTACTGAAAAAATTGATATAATTTGTTTAGAAATATTTGATGTTAAATCCCTCTCTATACTAAAGGTAAGTCGCGGATTTATTAATGCAAGTGTTACTAATATAATGTTTAGTGATTGAATGCCTCGCTTGTCCTATAACAAATTTTAATGAAGTATTTTGCACTTTTTGTAATTTAATAAAATTTTGTTTATTGGTCATTGAAATTGGTCTTTTGATTTCCATGTGAATTCTCTATATATGTATATAATAGATCTGAAACTTTTCCAAAGGGTTTCCAAAAGCCCTCCTAATAATCTGAAATGAAAGAAAAAATGATTAATCTAGAATGATGTTGCAATGGTATATGCTTCGATTAAGTTAAAAATTTTTTTTTGACAAAATTGCGACTGTTTGAAACAAAGGATCATTTTTCTTACCACTTTTTAAATTTCACTATTTTTTAAAAAAAATAGTAAAATTGAAGTTGGGGATGAAGCTAGTATATGAGGCCAGGGATAAGTCTATAAAGTAAATTCTCTGAAAATTTCAAGAGAATCGGTTCAATAGAACTCGAAAAATCTTGGGTATCATATTGAAAAAGACGGTTTTGAGAGAAAGGCGTTTAAAGTCCAGTAAGTTAACAGGAAGGTAACAGAAGAGGATTATCATGGTCAAACAGCTGTATCTTCAAAAATAATTTAAATTTTTTAAAATCCTCTCGTACATGTATTCTTAAATTGTTAAACTTTGAAAGTATAGAACAACATAGAAAAAGACTTTTTTGAATTTTTACACTAGAGCACCCTTAAGTTCTAATCGCTGTTTAAATAATATATAAAAAGTTTCGTATTTAAAATTTGGTTCAAATAAATTTATGGCTGATCAATAGTTACTGAATCACAGTGTAGGGTGCGCCAAATAACATTTTTATTAAAAAATGCTATAAATTTCTCAAATTTCTTTTTTATTTGAAAGTACAATACTTGTGGTTAATTTTGAAAATGATTTCATTGAAATGGCTGCCTCGGCTGGCCATGCATTAGTTACAATCATGTTAATCAGCAGCAAAAAAACGTTAGATTATGGATGATCGTCCACATACTTTAAAAAATGGGTGTTGATTCTATACAAGAATTTAGTTGCAGTATCATTCCAGTCGTACTTTGTTGGTTTTCGTAAATATAAGGTTTAGCTAAATGGCATGTTCATCATTTTCCCTCTTTCTTTTTTTATGCTGTTTAGTATATAATTTCCGTTATGCACCTCCTAACTAAAGTTGTAAGGTTTTATCTGGTAATATAGCCGGCGCCATTAAAGTGTAAAATTGTTAAGGCCGCATGCAAGATTTCTTGAAATTCTATTTGCGGAGCCTTTTCACATTTACCGTTCTTCGGTTAATGCTAAAGTAATCCGCGACTGTCATACATATTTACATTCCACATACCTTGCATATTCATCTTTAATCAATGCTGGCCAATACATATGGCATGTGCTCATAATAGGCCGTAGACATTTCAAGTAACGATAACGGTTCGAAAACTAATGGAACGGAACTTTGATGAAAATGTACGTAATAATAATAATACTATTTATTTATAATTAGGCTTATAGTAATACTGCAACTTCATAGGTTATGAATAAAGATACAACACAATATCTGTAAATCCAAAAATAACGCATTATGGCCCGTTTATGAAGAATCCGGCAAAAGTTTATTTTTATGTGTTTGATCATCTATTTACATAAGATATTCAATCGTTCAGCGCTGCAATTCTTTACAGTGATAATTATTTAAAATAGTAAAACGAGAAAGATGAAATGCATTTTTACTTATTAGTAGACTTAAATTAGGCCATAATTAAAAAAAAAAAACTTCTGTTATGAATTTGATCTAGCAACCTGCTTAGAATTAGGATGTCAGTTTTTATACCACTGACAACGCCTGATTACTTCTTGATGCAATATTTCCGAGGAAAGTGGCGTGATTTCATTTTTTTATTATCTTTTTATATATAAAATTTGCACAGGGATCAGATTTTAAGGATTATATAAACTGTTGTGATGAGTTACTATAACTGCGTTGGTTTTTATAGTTGGCAACCCAAATAGATGTCCTTACTCTGTGATGAGTTGTTATTACAATTTTTATAATACTGATGATTTTTTTTTATTGATGAAGCAATGTCGGATAAGGGCTATTTTTATTTCGAAACATTGCTATCTATATTTCCAAGCAAAAACCAATGTTCCTACTGCTCTACTGCTTAATTTGGAACCTGGAATCTTATAGCTCTAACCGCTAATTCACGGGGCATCCCTTTTTGTTATCTAATATGAACAAATTCATAAATCGCTCCATATTCCACTTTTAACATTGAAACCTTTTGAACATGACAAACTTTTTATTGAAAACCCTTGTGATACAAATAAGTTATCTTGGAAATAAATATTTTAGCAAAGTAGTATAGACGATAATGTAAACAACTAAAACATCTCAACTAAAATATTTTAATAGCTCTTGCAATTCAATTAATCTAGGCAAAAAAATGTGGAAAATAGTAATTTTGGTTTCAAATATAGTTTTATTATCCGATACCTTGGATTTAAAGTTTTTTTTTTATTAAAAATGAATATTTATTTATATCATATGTCATTTGGTCTATTTTGTAAAAATTATTTTACTTTAAACTTGTGAATTAGAAGTGCGTCGGTCGATAAGTTAACAACACTAATTAAATTTATTTGCTAAGTTTATTTTTAAAAAATACTAATTTCTAGATCTTCCAAATATACTCGCTTCTTCACTTGAATAATGGATGTATTATTATGCAATGAATTTATAATCATGTTTATTCAAGGTTCATAAATTGTCATTTCATTTATGTATGACTTATTCTCGTATTTTTAACATGCTTGCATTACATAATCTTGTGTGAATATGTTCGAAACATATTTATTATAATCTTTCATAGTATGAGATAGATATCATAGTACACACTTTATATTTTTAGCGTAAGTATACGAGGTGTGTTCAAAAAGTACCCGGAATTACTAATAATTAAATTTCGCGGGTCTGGAGTGTCTGATTGTCAAAATTTTTTTTTTATTGTGTTGGTATACATGCCCCTAAAGTATGATGAAATTTTCAGCTATATTCACTGTTTACTTTGTCTGTGGTAGTCGCTAAGGTTCGACGTGTTTTTCTGAGCTCGGCAATTTTTACAATGGAAGAATTGAAAAAGTCAAAGAATTTGTATTAAATTTTGCGTAAAAAATGAAATAAAGTGTTGCAAAGTGCAAAAATTCACCAGATATGGCTCCGTGTGACTTTTTCCTATTCCCAAAGTTGAAGAGACCCATGAAAGGACGGCGGTTTTCCTCGATTGAAGAAAATCGCCGAGAGTGCTCAAGGACATATCAAAAAGTGAATATCAAGGGTGCTTCGAAAATTGGAAAAAACGCTGGCATAAGTGTATTATATCTGGGGGGGACTACTTTGAAGGGGACCACATTAATGTAGACGAATAAATAAATATTTTTTTGAAAAAACGAAAATTACGAAAACTTTTTGAACAGACCTCGTATACTTTACGCATGAAACCGCTTATGGCAAGAAATTTATTAACTAAGAATAAGCTATTTATTGTCATAATAGAAAGCATTCAAGTAAAATATATTCACATTTCTCATATATCTCATATATTTCACATATATTCACAGTCTCAAAACAGATGAACACACTAAGAACACATTTTCAGAGAATTTAATTGTTGTCTATGAACTAAACTTAAAACAGGTGTACATATGTACATACAAAGATTAATATAATAATTTCTATTATCTATCCTTTTTATATGCTAAAAATGACCACAAGATGCATTGAGAAAAATATTTTTTATAGAATCTCATTTTCTTCGTATCTACCATCAAAATATTATTATTTCCAGATAATGATATTTTAATGTATTTGCGTATAATGATCTTATATTCTACAAATCAGGTTTTCACAATTCTCACTTCAGGAGAAAATTCATCTCTACACAGCTTCTTCGATATGTGGAGCTCTGGAAATTAGAAATCATTTCAAATATAAACAACTTGAAATGTTACAGAAGTTTATGATTTTTTATTGATATAACGATTTGAAATCCCTTGATTTTTGTCTTAAATTTTATCATCATGGTATTAGGTGGCATTAATAAAACGATCAAAATATAGCATAAAGAATATTTTTCAATGCGACGTTATAATTACTTATTGTTAGGCAAACAATATAAAACTTATTGATTTTTTTCATTACATTTATAGAAAGTTGGTCAGCGTTTTGTATAAGAATTCACTTTCATAGTAAACAAGTAACACATTAGCTATTTTAGTATTTGAAAAGCACAGTACTTTAGACTCCTTTACTAGTAATTATTTTCTAATATATTATGTTATGTTATGTTTCCTAATATAAACATTATATTTAACAAATCAATACATTATTTTTTACCACTTATACTCAATATGCAATACCCATATTTTGATCTTTTGTAGCCTTGTAATATGAATAATTGCCTGCACAGCAATTGACTAAAATGGTTTACAACTTTTATTATCAGAAATATGTAATACCACATAACATAATTATTTAAAAAAAGCTCATGAATATAATATAACAATATATAACAAAACTAATTGCTGGTAATTAACTGCTAATATTCAACTTACAACAAAATAACAAACAAAGTCATCTATCTGTATACAAGAAACAGTTATTATTAAAAGAAATCGAACAAACAACTTACTTTTCACTTTTTAAAAGCAATTTGGTGTACTGATCATGTTATAATGTAGGGCGCTGACTCATTGCAATAATGGAAACTTGTTCGAACAAATACGCTTAATCTTTCTTCATTTGGACCCTATCTCAAAATCAGTATATAGTTTAGCCTGTTATCTCGACTGGCACAACCGTACCTAAAGCTGTTTATTTATTTAAGGTTTTTTAAAGAGAATTTAAAAGTTTACAATTATTTAAATGTTTGAGATCAGAATATGAAAAATATTTGTTCAAATATTTTGTCAAAAATATGGTGTGTTTGAATATGGCTTTTATATACTTCCTGTTCAACTTATCGTCGAAGTCTCTTGAAGTTTTCATATTAAAAATGAAATAAGTACGCACAGCATGTATGTTTTAAAACCAACGATTGAGATCAAAATTTTAGTATAAAGTAGAAGTCACGTCCGACAATGTTAATATAATATATTACTTATTTTTTCAGTCGAGACCTACTTGTCACCTGTGGAGACACACTGTAACAATGTAGATTACTTCATTCCCGATTCGAGAGACGCAACACGTGGATTCTCAGAAGATGCCATGGCTCGTTTGCACATGGGCAGAGCTACAGTCGCTTTGTTCATTGTGGCATTTGCTTCAGTATTTGCTGCCTTCTGGACTGGAGTTGCTGGATGCTGGAGAAGAAGTCCTGGAAACATCACGGCCACCGCCATTCTTATGCTTTTTGCTTGTATGTTGAATTTAACTAGTGGTATACCGTATTGCGCTCTGAGTCAAATTGCAGGAACTTTACGTTCTAAAAATAAATATTAGCAAAAGAAAAGTCATTATCAAATTAAAATTTGAAATCATAAGGCTATTTGAAATATTTCGAAAAAAAAATGAAGTTTGAAATATTTTTCACCTTTTTAACGCAACTTCTCAAACTCAAAAATTAGCAGATATTTATGAATCCATAGTTTTTATCTGTAAAACGAACACAAAAATTGTACTCTATATTATATATGACGTAAATACATATTTATGAACTTACATATATAGGTGCTTATATAAGCCTTTGTAAAGGCTACATTGTCAAACATTGAACTTATTCGTCCTTCTTAAAGGTCTTATTGCAAAAGCAAAAAAATATTTTAAAAAATGTCATGTCAAAAGTTCGCATTTACAATTCAATATATGTTTTGAGGATTTGGATTGGATGTATCCTTCAGTAATGTTCAAAACAAACACAAAAAATAATATAGGTGCATTTCTAGACTTGTCAAAAATTTGAAGATTATAATAAACATTCACTAAAAAATTAAATTATGCATACAAAATTATAATTGGTTCAAAACGGTTTCAAAAAATTTTAGTTAACTTCCTATATTACAGATTACAAATTTAATAATCAAATCATTTTTATTAACCAGGCTTATTGTCTGCCGGAGCTATGGGACTGTGGCACGGAGTTGAATATTACGAAAAAGAAAAAATCGTCGGAGAAGAATACTACCAACAATGGAGCAATGTAAGTTTCTTAAAAAATATATTTTTTATCAATTTTAACAATTTGCATTTCAGACTTATTTTATTCGATAATTTAACAAAGCATTTCAGATTTAAAATATATCACTAGTATTTGTCCACTACCATTGTATTTGTTATAAGTTATTATTGATATTTTACATTTTCAGTAATGATTTACCTATTTGCAGATTCGATTGGAGGAGCAACTCATAATGTTCCTTCTTAAAAGAATTTATTATTGCTTCAACTTTGATAATCTAACTGTAATTCTTTCAAATGTTACTAACATTCATTTGTTCAATTCGTTAGGAAAAAGCAGCAGCTGTGAATTATTCAAGGCCAGGCTCTTTTTATACTTTAACAATCACTGCATTAAATTTTGTTTATGATAAACCAATTCTGAATTACACGAGAACTATAGTTTTCATTTTGTAGTATATTAAAAATTACTTACAAAATATATTATCAAATATATAAGATAATATACACGTATAGATATACCAATATAGAACTGATTTTTTTTTAAAGAATACCGATATTCTTTATTATCACCCACACAATTATAAGTTTTATCAGTGATAAAACTTATAATTGTGATGGGTATGCTACCCAGGTGATAAGCGCGAGAAGTGAGTTAATCTCCATCTCGAATTAGGAATGTTTTAGTGTAATAGGTTTCCCAATCTCGATTTCACACCGCAGTACCCGAAATTTTATATTTACATTGTTGAGATAATATGGATATCGCAAACGAACTTAAACACTGCGCCGCTATAAAGTTATTATATCCTATTTTCAATACATATTGGCAGCAGTGCAAAACAAAAACAACAAATTCTTTATTCTGTTAGACTTTACGTAACAATACTGAAGTCTGGTACGGATGGAGTTACATACTGGCATGGTTATCTTGCGGTACTCATTTTGTATCAAGCATCTTATTCTTCATAGCAGTCAAGTACTTGAGATCGGAAAGGAAGAGAATGGAGAAGCAAAGCACAAGTCTTCAATATGTGGTGCCAGGTACAAAACTTTATAATTTCGACGAAACTAATCTATTTTTTTCTTATCTTCTGTTTCATATTCTGAACGCGTTCTGCTAAATAACACTTCTCCTAACACAAACCTGTTGTATATAATGCTATTTGGACGTCGATGGATCTTGGTAATCTGCTACATACTAATATTTAAAATCTGGGGAAAATTTCGGGATGGTGAAATATGGAAAAACGGGTTTTGTCGACACCCAGATTTTACGCGCTAACACGAGAGTAACATATGACTGGTCATATGTGGTTGCTTGGATCGGAGTTGGAAGTTCATTAGTATCAGCTGTGCTCCTGTCGGGGGCAGCTGTTTGCCTTCGCGGCGAACGTGAAAGGGAAGAGGCTTTGAATCTGCAATACTTGATGCCTGGTAACCAACATTTTATTACTCATATGATTACTTGCAATACTGTCTAAAAATCCAAATCAGACTGCAAAGTTTAAAACTGCTCAATATCAACTTTTAATGCCTTATTAACTTTTAGCTCAAAATTTTCTTTAGTAGTGTAACAAATTTAATTAACATACTCAGAATTTTGTTACGAACCATTCTGAAATAATCTTACATTCATCACAATTGTCATTCATTCATTATAATGAATGACAACGTTATATATAATTTTACCTACGGTAATTGTATGCATTTAATACTTTAAAAAGTAATGACACGGGTAGATAATGATCTAAACTGTGTATCGTGTAATCTTTATAAAATTTCATATAATTTAAAATAAACGAAGAACTTAAAAAAATAATAATTTTTGGTACGGGAAGTTCCAGCAATTTGCCTTAAGGCACGATGCCCTAATTGCCTTAAGACAGAATTCCATTTACAGCTAGTTGAATTATTCAAATCGGTTGATCGGTGTTCCCGAAATCGTCAACGAAAATTTGTATCCGCACACGCACACACACACACACACACACACACACACACACACACACACACACACACACACATACACATACACATACATCCATTTTTTCTAAGGTATGCCAAAATATTCAGAAACCTTTGAAACGTAAAGATATATAAAAAATTTCATTTTCGATTTTTTTGCGATTACTATAACTTGCCCTACGGGAAATTAACAAATTGTGTGTTGCACTGTTCCTAAACCAATTGGATAATGTCTAAAGTTTATTTGGAAAAGATTAGTTGGAAATCTAACGTGCTTGTTATTATCTGCAGCTGGTCTGAGCAGCTTCTTTGCAATTAAAGGTTGATGACTCACTTTTTGCAACGAGAAGATACAACAATTTGCCTTAACGTTTTGTTCCATACGTCACCAGTAAACTATAAACTGAAATTTACTTCAATAACAATAAATATGTTAAATGCCTTCTATGTTATATTTACTTCAATAACAATAAATATATTAAATGCCTTCTATGTTATATTTATTATACGCAATAAATCATGTTCTATTAATATTTCTAAACTATTTAACCATATTGTAAATATGTTCTTGTTATATAAACAATATTTCACAATTTAGTTTCTGCAAATTTAATATATCGTGTGCATACTACGTATTAAATTGCTTTACAATCTTCATCGATTATTTGCATATAAAAAATTTAATTGATATAACTATTTGTTAATTTTGTTTCAGTATATCCACAAAAACAAGGACAGTACGCGTATGCAAGTTATCCAGCGCCTCAAGCTTATCCTGGGCCTTATTTTCATAGTTCTCAGTACGGCCCTTACAATTATTAGAATAATCCTATTATTCGAAAGAATAATCTTGAAACATAATTGTCACGTAAATTTTCTTTTTCAAATACTCTAAGAATTTCAAAATACTGATTTATTCGTCTATTTTAAGAATTTAAAATAGACAAATACATGAAAAGTTTATTATAATATGTACAGTGTTTTGCAGCTAATAATTTATATTTTTTATTTTATTAAGTATAGAATCTTAGAAATTTACTACTAATTGTATTCAATTAAGTAATAATTTAAGTCTTCCATGACAGGATTAGCAAAAGCTATCTGTATATAATCTACCAATAATTTTGCCCTTTTGCAAGTTGGTGCAACTAAATTTAAAATATTACTTTAATCAATGTGTTTTATTTTTACTTATTACTTTTTATGATATACATCAATGCAAAATGAGGGCTCTTATTATTTTGCACTGGGTCTCATGAGGTGCCCAGCTGGTATGAATTGGAATGCTAATAATCGAATCAAATTTTTATAGGAATCTTTGTTCATTATATTTATTTTTGAAATTGCATTTCTGATTGCTATTATATATTCAAGATTTTCTTCTTTGCTTTTTCAATTGATGTGAAAATGTATCGATACTATAGACTAAGTTAAGGAAATTACTTAATTTAATACATTGAGCATTTAATACCTTATATATATATATATATATATATATATATATATATATATATATGATATTCAGTTTTATATATATATATATATATATATATATATATACAAATACCAATTTATTTATTTAAATAACATGTATAAAGAATATTTTATTTTTCAAATTAATATGCTGATGCAACAGATTATAATAGAAATTAGGAACGGAGCATGTGTATGTTCCATACTTTTTTTCATTTAATATAACTATTGGACTATAGGATCTCTAAATTTAGAAACTATCCTTTGTTCTGAAGTAGTATAAAAATTGACTGTGTAAAAAATTTAGTGCATATATATATATATATATATATATATATATATATATATATATATATATGTTCGTCCAGTTTCATTATCCGTCCAGTTTCAAAAATATTTTGAAAATGACTGACTAATAGTTTGAGCAATTCTAACTTTATTTGTTAATACTAGTAAACCTTTATTTATAGTCAATTTTTTTAGTATTACTCTTGATTTATGGAGTTCTTTTTGTTAAAATAAGTTGATTTATTTACTCTATGTAAGTCGTTTTAATTTTATTATAATAAAACATTACCTTACAAATGACCTTATTTGCTTGATTTTCTGGAAGCGTTTTCAATACAGAAATATAGTAACAGCGAAATAATTTTGATGAATGGTATGATATTTTGAGATTTGCATAATCAAAATTGTGTGTTCGTATGAAAACAACTCAGAAAACAGAGAAAAAAGTTGTAAAGTCCTGAGTTGTTGTAAATATTACAATAAGTATATAAATTGAAGTAGCGATTAATAAATTTCAAAACCAATAAATCAATCTTAATTGATACCGATTGAACAGATGAGTTCCAATCATGTTACAAAATAATAACGGAAACGGGAAAATAATATAACAAAACAAGGGTATTAAAATTATTATAATTATATATAAAAGTTAAAATTATATATTCCAATTTTATCATCCTTTTCACCAAGCCACTCCACAGCTATGCTTTCAACCTGCAATAGTGTTCGAATTCCTTCCAGATGCATCGAAACATATCATACCTTTTCTAGGTGACTAGAGAATGTTGATCTCCTGATGGCAATAGGACGTGGAAATGTTTTGTTGATAAACTGGCCTGACCAACAGTCTAGAGGTAGGATGTTTTATTGTTGGTCATCTTTACAATTACATTTAATACATATATTAATTTCTTGATTAAACTTTAGTGAAAAATTATCAAAGTAAAAAAATATTAATATTATTAACTCTATAATTTTTTGTAATTTATAAATTAAAAAACTATCTGTGCCATGGTAAAAGAATCCTTTTGTTAAAAATCATCTTCATCTTTGTAATTATTTATTTTTAACGTGCTATGTATCAATACCGAATACAGACATACACAAAAACATAATTTGGAATCAATATAGAGCGTCAAATAATATTAATTAACATTTGAATTTTAGTCTCGATTGATTCAAATAAAACAATTTAGTTAAAAATTTCAGTTTTGATCAAGTAGCAGTACTATGTTTTTTTTTTTATTTTCGTAGTGATTGCTTTCCAAACTGGTGCAAATGGAATGAATATTTTTCTATTCATACGCAGAATGTTGGGTGCTGTAATTTGATATACAAAGTATGTCTATGTCAAAACTATAGAAAGTGCTTAATTAATTATATTTAATAAAACATATTAAAGTATGTTAACGAATTATAGCGAAAACATAAGATTTTTATATTGACCACATCCAACGAATAAGGTCTTCATGCGATCAGGCCAGCATATATTATAATATTGTTTTAAGTGAATTTAAGTCGTACAGATTTTTTCTACTGCAAAAACAATAATACTTTTTACAATCTTTTGCACCGCGACCCTCTGCTCTAATAAATAAAATTGTTGCGCCCCCCTTAATTTTTTCAACAATTTCATTTTATAAATACTCAACTGATATTATCAGACTACAAATTGATATGCAATATTATGTAAAAATATGCATAAAAACTTTCTTTTTTAATATCATCTCAAAATTGTTGGTTATTTCCAAGAATTGTATTTTGCCGCCCCCTGAGGGGGCGCGCTCCACACATTGGACACCTCTGCATTAGTCATAGACATAGATAAACATAAATGCTTTTCATGCAAGTGTAAATCTTATGGTGTAAATGAAGCCAAAATTAATATATCGGTATGTTGGTAGTAGCGTCATTGCTTACTTCATTGTTAATCTGTGTTTTCTTGTTTAAATGTCACGCGCATCTATTTGGTTTTTCTAACTTTGCTATGGTTTAGCCATGTACAAATGGATCGTGCCTGTGCTATTGCTGTTCGTGATAGCACCTGAATGAAAATTGATTTTGTATATTCCAATTGAAGAGTTCTATTTATATTTTGATTCTAGTCGGTAGTTAGAATATTTAAATTTATTCAAATGCAGTCAGAGAATGACGAGTCGTGGTTGACGGGATGGGAACAACAATGTATCGAGGCAGTTCAAAATGAGACTGATTATGAGGAAGTCCTAAATTCCCAGACAGATACTGTGCAAAGAAATGTTTGGAGTGCTTTTCAAGACTCTGCTACAGCAGTTGCACAACTTTATAGGGGTGAGGATCTATCTTATCAAAATTCATATGTCAAATTAATATTGTTATTTTCAAGGCCGTCGACATTTTGTCAACTTATTGATCAGCTGTTTTGGGTGGTCTATTGTTGTTACTTTGAATTCTCTTTTTCTTTGCAGAAAGACATACTGATGTTACAGGAGCTCTATGGGTTCCATTTCAAACTGCGGCAGGGACTGTAACAAGTCTATATAAAGGTGCTTTTACAATTTTCTTTTGTTTTTTTTTTATATAACATAAATGTGCAAATAGTGAACTCGAGTGTTTATGTATGCTGTTTGCATATTTACTTTCTTAAAAAGCAATTTTTTGTGTACTAGTGGTATAATAGTAGACAAAAACTATTTCTGGTTGATCATGCTTTTATATGAAACCACTAAATTTTTTTTGTTAAGAGTCACGATAAGTGTTTTTATTAATTATATCAGATTTCTGTATTTACAGACCTTAAATTGTTTTGGATAAGAATCTGTTGCAAGTGTGGTCCATTAAATTTAAGGTTGATTGCTTTCTTTGTATGGTTTTGCTGTACATGTTGTCATTAAAAATGGTGTTCAATCAGTATTAGGTAGATATGTTCATGTATAAAAGTGCTTTGTGTGCTTACATAATATGAATGCATTGACAAAATAGGTGATATTTTGGTTATTAATAATACAAAGTTCTTAAAATACTTTTAGAATCCAGTGATGGAATCCGTCGCACAGGTGAAGTTGCTTTGCAATGTGGCTATCAGAAAAGAACGAGGGATATAATGAATTGGGCCAGGAAGCGCAGGCGTACTATAAGACGAGAGGATTTATTAGCATATTTAGCAGGAAAGCCACCACCCCCACGTGCTGCTACTCACAGGTAATTTTTTTTAAATACTTTAGCTCATTCATCTAATGTTTTTAAGAAGCATTAAAAAATGTGAAATTTTGCTCATCCTTCACTTTTACTTTTATTTTACCTAGAAATGATAGCGTAAATAGCAAATATTTTTAAATTATTTACAAATATATCTGAATAGTTTTTAGAGCTGGTATACTACTACTACTAAAATTCTAAATTCTATATATATATATATATATATATATATATATATATATATATATGAGTGTGTTCTTGAGGGCGATACATCAAACAAAGAAAAGGCAAAGATTTATAAAATAATCTTTAATTCCAAACGTTTCGACATTCAATTTAATGTCATCATCAGTGGATCTAAAAACAGTATAAAAATTGATATATATTAATTATAAAATATGTGGATTGGTATAGAAACTATAGATATAATATAAGATTTAACAGAACAACAACACTTAACAACAAACAGAATATAAAAGATAGAAAAGGTAATAGAAACTAGATATTAAATAGATAAAATAGAAAAAAAAGAGAAAAGAGTATATATATATATATATATATATATATATATATATATATATATATATACATACAAGCATATATATAAATGCGTGTATATGCCCACGCATCCATATGAATGCATACATGTGTATGTGCACAGGGGCAAACGCGCATCCATATATGTACTCATCATACAAGTGTACACATATACATATATATGTGTATCTAGTTTCTATTACCTTCTCTATCTTTTATATTCTGTTTGTTGTTAAGTGTTGTTGTTCTGTTAAATCTTCTATTATATCTATAGTTTCTATACCAATCCACATATTTTATAATTAATAGTTATATCAATTTTTATACTGTTTTTAGATCCACTGATGATGACATTAAATTGAATGTCGAAACGTTTGGAATTAAAGATTATTTTATAAATCTTTGCCTTTTTTGTTTGATGTATCGCCCTCAAGAACTAACTCATATATTTCAACATCAAAATTAACTACTAATTAACAACTAATTTTGTTCAAATATATATTATTAATAAATATTTTGAGTTGGAAACATATTTTTAATGTATATTTTCAATTGAAAATTGAAAATCACACTGTTCGATATATATATATATATATATATATATATATATATATATATATATATATAATCACACTGTTTATATATATATGTATATATATATATAAATCACACTGTTTATATATATATGTATATATATATATAAATCACACTGTTCGATATATATATTTTCAATTGAAAATATACATCAAAAATATGTTTCCAACTCAAAATATTTATTAATAATATATATTTGAACAAAAAAATAATTTTATAATCCATATGTTTTGGCTAAAATCCTAGCCTTCTAAACTACTTCTGCTAAAAATAAAATTTAAGAATTGAAATGTATAACAATTGAGTTTGAAAAATTACAAAAAGTAAGAAGTACCCACAATCTACTTATCCTTAGTGTTAAAAACAGAAAATTCAATAATCCATGGTATGAGGATATGGTAATGCATTATACCATGTAATATAAACATTAAGCTTATAATTATAACAATATTTCACAATTATGTTAACATTAAATCATCACAAAAGAGTAGGTGTGCAATAAATGTTATCTGTAAACTAGTTATTAGGACATAATTTGTCTTAATTTGTTTAGTCTTAATAACTAGTTTACAGATAACATTTATTTGCACACTTACAAAAGAGTAAGTGTGCAATAAATACTAGTTATCTGTAAACTAGTTATTAAGATACAATTGGCTAAGATAATAACCGAAAGCTATGGATTGCACAATAAATTCTTATTTTTATAAGAATAAGAACAATAATTCTTATTATTAAGTTTTTCATTGATGTTAAGACCGGTTATTAGACTTGGTATTAAAATTATATACGGTATTTAAATTAAATTATATATGGTATTAAAATGTATATGAGTATGTGTCAACGTCAAACAAAAAAATCTAAATTTTATATGTATATATATATATATATATATATCTTGATAGTTATAGATATATATATATATATATATATATATATAGATATATATATATATATATACAGTAGAACCTTGATTAACCAGACTAATTATTGTCGATAGGCATCCGGATAATCGAAAATCCGGATAATCCAATGTATAAAGAATGTGTATTTATCAAAAATAACAAATATATACATAGATATCAACGAAAATCAATGTTTAATAAGAAATTAACATATATATTTTTTTAGATTATATTACATACATATACTAAACTGCAGCATAAATCGGGCAAAAATTTGAATTGTAGGTATGTACATACAAATAACTCTGTCGCGGTTGGTGGTCCGGATAATCGCAAATCCGTATAACCGAGGTCCGGATGATCGAAGTTCTACTATATATATATATAGTCAATCATCGGTTAACACAATCCGACATCCCTCTGAATGCATAGACTTTCTATTACACGGTTTTTGTTCAACAGTCCATAAGTTCCTTGCGGAACCTATGAGTGATTATGGGAATATCAAAAGGGTATTAATGTCAGTTTTGTTATCGACTTTTATCTTTTAGACATTATATAATAGCTGTCTATAAACACGTTTGAACTGACTACTTCATTGCGCCAATTTTTAAATGAGTTCTCTGTCATTTCATCTGTATTCAACTCCAAGTTGTATTTCTTGGTCTCCATGCATCACGATAAAAGTGGTGCGATTTGTACTAACTCTCATAGCGCGATTCCCATACTGCACTATACACCTAAGTCTGTTTTTACACGGTCTTTTTGTACACGGTTTTGATATAACACGGTTTGAAAATTGAATATTTTCAATTTTTTTACACGATTTTATTCCATTTAGCACGATTTGAAATTTTATGTATTTGAAACACTAGCTTAAAGATTTAAGTGAATTTCCTTTAGCGCGTACAAACAATTTTTACTGGTCAAAGCAAATGTGAATAGCACTAATTTAGGGGAATTTATATTACATTTAGGATTAGAGTGCATATCTTTTTTATCATTAATTACTATGCTTGTGAAAATAAGCATTATATATTTGATTTAATAAAATAAACATGAATTCTTGTTCTTAAAAATTCTTGTTTTTCACTAATTTTAATACGTTTTAGAGATTAGGAACAAATCACCCATTTTTGTATAAGATCAATGTCTTTTTTTACACGTTTTTTTTTTTACACGACTTCTTTTGGAACCAATCTACCGTGTAGAAACAGACTTAGGTGTATACGTTTCCATAGAACGCACTCCGAATTAGCCTGAATTGTATGTTAAATATGAGTTTTTTATAGCACAAACCGTATACTGTATATGATTTAGATTTTTTTGTTCGATGTTGAGACATATTCTTCAATGTTAAGTTGCAGCCAATTGTCAAAATAAAACAATGAATAATGAACTATTTATTTTATATGTTTCAACACGGTATGTGTGTCAGCATTCAGCAATTTTTTCAATATTGATACAGTATCTAAAATAATTTTTACAAAGCTTAAAAAGATTAAATTTAAAATAAATACTTCATTATTTATTGTTCTTTTATTTCAACGATTGTCTGCAAATTAACATTCAATATATATATATATATATATATATATATATATATATATATATATATATATGAAATCTAGGTTCTCATATTAAAAAAATGTAAGAAAATCCATGAAGTGCATAGAAAACGAGAGATTATGGCATTGATTTTGAACTTGTAAATATTTTTTTTTGTTCATATTTATAAAATTTACTTTTTAAGTGAGGATTTAATTTGACAAATTGCTTTTATTTTGAATAGTATGGAATTAGATTTTTCCTATCATCAAGCCAATGATCTCATCTAGCCAGCCAATAAGATGTAGATTAGAATTAGATGTAATGATTAACACTACATTTGATTTATTTCTATATTCTTTTAGATGTTCTCCAAAACCATGTACGTTATCTACTCAACCTGAAACTTTGCCTTTATCGCAACTGGGACCAGTAATTAGCCCTGTTGCAACCACATTGGGTCCTGATGCAGAATTGCATACTTTTCGAGAAGCACTTGCCATGAGTTCTTTGAGTGGACGACGTGCTCGACATGGTCCTGAGTTATATGCCTTTGTAACTGGTGAAATAGCAAGACACTGTAAAAGACCAGCCAGTCCTGGTGATGTCAATATGGAGTCTCCCACACATCATAGTAAGCGGGTGCGGTTTATGTAAACTGGTAAGTTAACTTTAACACTAAAGTAATTTATTTATGTTAATTTACATTTACTATTGGTCATGGACTGAAGAATATTCTAAGATTGCCAGTTTGTAATCCAAGTTTTTACCTGTATATTATATTTTACTAAATTCGAGGAATGAACTATGAATGATTTTCATAGTTGATTAAGGAAGTAATTTCTTTTATTTTTATGAGCAATAACATTGTAAATAGAACAAAAAGCTCTAAGTGAAGGTTGTGCTTGGTACTATAGATAAATATTTGATATGATACCAACTGTTTTTCACTGAAATGAAATTGATTCTTTGCAAAAATTGTTGTGAAATGTTTCAAATTATCATATTATATATTTTTAGTAATATATTCCAACATCAAATTATTACTTGGATTTATGTGTCATTTGGCAATAGCTTTAAATTAATTTCTCTTATTACCTTTATACAACTCATTTATGTTTAGTATATGATTAAAAAAATGTTTGATTCATTTTGTTATATTCGATTAATGCTTTGTTATTATTGGTTCTATTAATTTTTATTTGACCATAAGTTTTGTAATTGTTCCACATTCTCGATTATAATATATGAATTATCTTATGGTTATCATTATATTAAATTAACAAATGTATGTAAATGTGTAACATTTTTTCATATATAATAATATACTTTTAAGGACTTCACAAATATTGTTTTCTGTATCCAATAGAAAAAAATCCAAATTGAGGTGACATTATACAATGAATTGTATATGGAGAAAGAGGAAGTCAAACTCATATTATCTAGTTTTAAGTATTACATTATTTTTGGATTATATTTTTATGTAGTTACAATGCAATATATTAGATTTTTGTTTTTTATTCATGTTTTTGCAATATCTTTTTATAAATTAAATTCTTAAATATCAATTGATTTATGTTTAATTTGATAATTTTGAAGTTCATAGTATGTATTCAGATAATTATAGCATTTATCTATGAGAAGAAACTGAAAAATCTGAAAGGATTTTTTTTTAAATGTATTATGTGATAGTTACTTTTTATCACAAAAAGAATCTTGGAAACAACCGCTGATTGAGTTTTTATCAAGAAGTAGTGGAATATGACTTTTGAACAAATATGTAATAACTTTATTATTCTAATTAAATCAGTTTTACATACAACTTAATATCTTACAATATATTTAAAAATGTTTTCCAATTGCCATACAAAAGAATTCATTACATTTTCCACTATGGTTAAAGATAATCATTAGTGGTCGTTTTTGACAATCGAGTCTAGAGTGTAAATTACTTATATGATTAAGAAAAGTATTTTTATTAAATGATTTTGGATACTTTTAATGATACTTTACGCTATAAGTTGTAAATATGAACTTTGTAAAATCTTTAGGACAGATTTATTAGATTCTATAAAAATTCTGCATTTTTTAATTATATCAGTACTCCTGTTTAAAATTTACTAATGAGATTTCAATACGTGCAATATACTGACTTTTCTTTCATTCAACTTTTAATTTTGTACTAGTTAGGTTTTTATGTCATGAATTGGAAGCAAATGCGGTGTTTAAAATATGTTTGTGATCACCATAGATCTATGTGAGCAGAAAATATATTTAAATGAAATTCAAATAAATTCAGTGCTTCTGTTTAATTGAACATTTAAATTTTTATACTGCATTGTTATCATTTTGCTATAAAAATTGTTTACTATGAATAACTGTTATAATGTATTAAGTAGCCTAATAATAAATGAAAAACATTTAAATGCTATGTTTCATTATCACGTTTCTTGCATAATGTTACAAGCAAGGGGTCTGTGATGTTTTAGTTCTATTTTTCTTAAGTATTATTGATTGTGTACATACATTTAAGGTATGTATTGATTTGAAGGATCAAAGCTTTGCATATTTGAACACTCATGACGTAACTTGGTTACTTTGAAAGAAAGTACCACACTATGTAGATAGATAATTGATGTTGACAAACTTGTCATCTGAATAAAGATGTAAGCATTTGACAACATTTTTTTATAAATTGTATATTAATTTATATTTGCATGAAGTATATAATGCACATTTACAATCTAATTGCAAATAATATCTGTGTATATATATTTTCTGTAATTCTGAATTTGATGTTGATATATGTAATAACAAAGTCTAATAACAAGATATACATCAACAATAAATTAATTATATTTATATATAAATTAAAAACTAAAATGCAAAAAGCCTAAGTAATTAGAAATCTAACTTGTTTTATTTAATTTTGAATTTTAGTATATAAATTAATTTATTTTGACAAATAATCTTTATAAAAAAAACATACTATGAACTTTGATTTTAAATTAAGCGCGTTTGAAAATCTAGTGAGTAATAAAATTTTATTAAGTTTTCGAACCTGTTTTGTGTTGAATGAACGTCAAATTCTGAGTCACCACAGCATGATCAGTGGCTAATAATTTGTTGGAATACAACATATATGAACGTTTCGTGTTATGTTTAATCAGTTATAAGTGCGATCATTCAAAATATTATGAAGAAATGGATGATTTGACAGAAGAGACACAATTTGTTGTGGATGACGTCAGTAAGATTATTAAAGAGGCGATAGAGAATTCAATTGGTGGAAATGCATATATACACAATAAAGTCAATCAATGGACATCGTCGGTAGTGGAGGCATGTCTCAGCGCTCTCACCAAATTACAGAAACCTTATAAATATATAGTTACATGCACTATTATGCAAAAGAATGGTGCTGGTTTACACACGGCTAGTTCATGTTTCTGGGACAATAGCACCGATGGATCTTGTACTGTTCGCTGGGAAAACAAAACCATGTACTGTATTGTGTCAGTTTTTGGACTAGCAATTTAAGTTAATTAATTGCTTATGCTAAATTTGTAAGTTTATTTATTCTAATGTTCTTTGTGGCACTGTTGACATGTAAGATTTAGGTTTATTTATTTTAATATGAATGAGCTTAGAATCATGCTTACTTATATAGTGGAAAAATAAAAATTTTCAAAGAATCTGTTGTAGTTAAATTTGACCTAACACTTCAATTCTAGTATTAAGTTTATGCAATGATATGTTGTTTATTTCAACATGTTTTGAATTATGGTAATTGTTTATCAATCAATTTTGATTTCATTTATATATATATATATATATATATATATATATATATATATATATCCCATTCATTTTACAACCAATTATTGCTAATTATTTTATACTTATCTACTATACATCGTTAAAGATATAGTTATGTCATTGAAACCATGAAATTCACTTTCTATTATTTAATCGAGGTCATTAGGAAATTAATTAAATGCATATTGTCTATTTGTTAAGTTAATTTTTCTTCATAAAACTTTTGGCTTTTTCTTGCAATATTCTATTATACGATTTGAATCAATTATTAAAACATTTGAAAAAAAAAAAACTATATATCAAAATTAAAGATTTCATAAAAAATGCATGTCGGTACAGAGGCCTAATTCTATACATAAAACAGCCAATTTAATTTTTTGTGCTAATCAAGTTTTTCTTCAAAGGTTACAATTGTTGATGTATAAAGTCAATTTCAATGATAGTTAATATTATGCATATTATTAACCTAAATATTATCAAATTAAATTTTTTTTATAAAAGCTGTTTTTTTTTGACTACTATATTGCTGTAGTTTTCTCGATATGTTCGAAACTGCTGATAACTTTATAATAAAGGCATACTTTATTTTAAATTATTCAACTACAAAGACCATCAATGCAAATTGAATAATTAAAATCAGCTGATTTGTTCTCTAGAGACAAATGCCCTTTTGTTTTACTTTTTCCTTCATGCCACGGTCTGACCTCTCTTCAAAATTAATCAAATCTTTACACAATTTGTTTTAATCAACTTCTGTTGAATTATTCAAATCGGTTGATAAGTGATATAAAAATTGTTTTTTGGTACAAACAACAAATTCAAATGCTTTTTTCGCTTAAGGTTAATTTAAGAATTGTATCAATACAAAAGTTAAATCAACATTTAAATGTACATATTTTTATCAATATGAATATCACACACCATTATTTTTTTACATAAATCACTGGATAAGAACGTTTAATTTATGTAAGAGCATTGCAAATAGCTTGATAACTAAATAACTGTACAAAAAAAAGTAATAGGAAATGATTTTACATAACTTATGGCTTACAGCATAGGTAACATGGGTACATTTACTCGTAAGCATAAATTTGACTTAAATATTTTATGCATAATATACCTGAAAATTAAAGGTTTTTATAAAATTTACAGTGTACATTGTGAAAACCTTTATTTTATTATTCACAGATCAGAACATATTTGAAATATATACAAAATGTAAGTCATTAAAATGAGAAATATTCATAAAAATAAATACAAAAATACAGTAATATTAAGATGGAGTTTCACATAAATAAAATAGTTGTATTGTTCAAAATTTCTCTTCTTCTAGACCATGTTTAAAGAACATCAGAATTGGAACAGATTCACCATCTATTTCACGATATTCCATAAGAGCAACCATGCCATCACAATCCATTGATTCACCAGTGAACATTTGCATTTCTTTAAAACGGCTTAATATTTCTTTCATGACTTTGTTCATATTTGTTTTGAATACCTCAACTTGTTCTGGTGATTTCTCCTCTAATTTCGCCACCAATCTAAAATTTTAATTAGACACACGAGTTGAGTTTTAAGATTAAAATTTTGATAACACACATTGAGATTAAGTTTGAAATTGACATTTGAACTCACTTTTTCATATAATCTTTTAAATAAAGAGTGTATGATTTTTTATCTGAGAAGGCAAAAGTTTCACAAAGGCGGTGATTTAAGACCACATCAACACCAGATTCCGTGGCTGTTTCAGTTCCTTCATCAGCCTCTTCAGCAGATGGGTTGAAACCTTCAATTTGGATATCCCCTTGAGACCTTGAAACCAATTTGCCGGTCACTTCGTACAAAACTTCATCGACCAACTTTATTTTATATGTGTCTGAGAACATCTCATCACCTGAAACGAAATAAAAAATGTATACGTATCTTTCACAAACGTATTAAATTTCACTTGTCATTTCTACTCATAAACACTAAAACTTTACACTAATCCAACTCAAATACGAACGAGACATAGAAGATGATTTTTAGACTTACCAGTAATGATGTCTTTGTAGATCCTCATTTTAGGAGATTTAAAAGATTATCACAAAATAAATAATAATGAGTCGTCCCACGACTTGCTCGGAGTAAAGACACTACCGGAAAGGACGGTCATGTCATCGGTCAGAAATATGATATAGGGGATATCAAGTGTGGCAACATAATAAATTTTACATTCTTCAACTTCAGCGTCATGCGGCAAATGTAGCCAACATAATATGCACTACGTAAAAATAATTTTATTTTTGTATGATTTTGCAAAGTTGTGTTTTATAGGCAGGTTTTAATTATTCACTGCTAAGTGTTATTAAATCCATCAATAAACATACTTATTGTGCGTGAGGCAATATACATTGTATTTTAAAGTTTTATTGTGCTTATCATTTAATGAAAACTATTTCTTTAAAACGGGTTGCAATATAAATATCAGACTCACAAATAATATCATATGAATTTTATTACATTATTAAAATCTAACTTACAAAAGTCAAATATAAAACAAGCAAAAGTTCTGAGTCCATAGATAAATATTTAGTTTATTTAGTTGCTACAGTTGGCAATTTTATGAACTGTCATCTTGTGAAATCAAACACGTAACTGGCGAAACTGACTGTTACATTTGCTTTGTGTAAAATTATTTGAGAGTATTTCGTTATATTTTATATTTTACAAAACTAGATAGTATTGGGCCTATGTAAGTTTAAATCAAGACAAAATGGATAATGTTGATAGTGATCCGAAATTAGAAGATACGACTTTCGTAAATGGGTAAGCAATTGAACTGTCATGTTTTACATATTATGTGTCATTCAAGTTATTCATTTGATACTTTGTTTATTTTTAATTGCACACAATGCTCAATAAAATCACTTTGTGTATTTAATTCAAGTTGTTGATAAAATGAGAAAAGCAAATACTATTTATATTATATAACTAGTACAAAAATAAATATTTATATATTATTATTATATATATTATTATTATTATAGTATTACACTAATGAAAACATTGGATATAAATTAATAGTTCAGTACATATTCTGGGGAAATCCTTGGAAAATGAATGGTATTTAATTTTTTGTTTGCTTCAGTCTATGATTTGGGAATATGCAATACCCCCTTTCTCTGGAACTATGAAGAAACATATCTCATTATTAAACTCCAAGTTAAAAATGAAGTACGTAAAGTTTCAGTTTACGTGAAGATTATCATTCAGTGAAATAAAAAAAGAAACATGTATATAAATTAACACTACAATATTCATATACTATGGCTAATTCCGGGCAATAATTCCAATAGTTAAATTAAGACATATAAATTTGTGAAATTGCAAACAAAATTAAAAATTATGTTCACAATTCTTTAGCTTCAAATTTCAAGTTGTGTAAAAATTGTTGTAAGAGATTTTTTAGAAGTACATACTACTTGCGTGTATGTTATTGGAAAGTTTCATTCATAAGTAGTATGAGTATTTGATATAAGGTGATGAAACAGTTTAACATTTTTCGCCTAGGTTTGAGGTTTTAATTTTTTAAATGCTGTTAATATATATATTAATAGAGTTTTGGATTTCAAATTTAACAATGATCTGTATAGATTTTTTTTTAAGAAAACGGTTGTTGAATATTATCGACATTTCAACATCGACATGGGATTATTTAGCAAACAATTGCTAAAATTTAGCTTTTTATTCATCAAGTATCTTGTCAAATATCTTGGCACCTAATGTAGTTCTCTATTCTAATAGCTTTTTTATTTTGCGTATTGTGGTCATGGATATCACTTCTCAATATATAATTTTTTTTATCAGCATGCTCTCGAGAGGCTCTTTTGAATATCCATAACTTTGGAAGTGTGTGCACTGAACCTTCAAGTTAATATTTCATATGAAAGTACAAAATGGTACATAGCAAATTAGATCTTTCTGGCACAATCCTGATTTATTATGGATCTAATCCTTCTGATGGCATTGATAGTTTTTAAGACTCTCGTGCATAATAGATCTATTAGTTTGGCTCTAATTATGAATTAGAGTTAAAAAACTAACATTTCAAACTAATTCAAGTTCAACTATTTAGAACTAATTATGAATTTGAGTTAAAAAACTAAATTTGTGTACATAGTTGTTGAAGCCTAAATGCTGAATGTATGTGTGTACAGAATTTTTTTTAAAAATGTGCAAACTGGTAAAAACATATGGTTACGGAAAGTAATAAAAAGGGACATGCTTATTCAGTAATAATATTGTTTGAAAAATTGTCAAGGAATATTTTGCAATCATTGCAGAGTGAATAGCTGTCAAGTCTCTTGTTGAATGCTTTATTGCTTAACGATATTAGACAACCTTCACTAAATCTTCCGTTAAATATATTGTTTTCAAAATACTTGGGTTTAGAAAATCAATGTTATATTAAAGGGTGTTGATATGATCTGAGAGCATTGTTCTATACTGATTTTTATTTTTTGAATTATTTCTATGTTGAGAGATCCTTTTGTGTAAATTTTGGCTAGTTTCGCCAATGTAAAATCCTTGGAAATTTAGACAATAATTTGTATACTAAATTACACTAAATGTTGAAAGAGTGTTATCTGAGGTAAAATGAAGAGTTAAACATAATGTTTCAGTAGTCTTTACCTCAGATAACGCTCTTTCAACATTATTCACTAAATCTAAATTCGATCCGAATATTTTAAGTAACTTAGTATACAAATTAAATTGTCTAAATTGCCAAGGATTTTATATACTCAACATATATATATATATATATATATATATATATATATACCAAATTTACATACTCCTATATATATATATATATGAAATATATACCCTATATACATATGAATGCAATGCATGCAAAAATGCAGGCGCACGCCCTAAGGGGGCGCCAAAACGAGGTTCGGAAATAAAATTTATAATATATTATTTATATATTTTTTTAAATATAAAATCCAGAATACTTAATAGATTATAATAAACAATCCAACTTAACTATGAGACACAAAAAACATATTCAGTTTGCAATGTAATATCAATAGAAACAATTAACCAAATAATAACTCTGCAAATTTGTAAATTAATGTTCTACTTATTATTGTTTAATGTACTTATTAATTTTTTTTCGTTTGAAGTTAACGTTGAATCGAAAAAGAAATTATTTAGTGTTCAATCCTGTAAGAGCAAACCTACGAAAGTTTAAATTAATTATTGGGCGTTATTGGTGAAAAATGGTAAGCTGACTTAGTTGAAATGCAAAGAAACATATACTAATTATACTAAAGAAAATGGAAAATGGGAAATCAGTGCTTAGAAAATGGCTTGTTTATTCCGAAAAATTGAATTGTAATTTCTGTTTTTGTTGCAAATGTTTCACATCTGCTGAACTTTGAACGTTGAAGACATGCGTGGTTAGGTTTATGGAGCAAATATGAAAAATGGAAGCAAAATGTACTTAGGAACCAAAATCTTTAACCTTTTTTATACAAAATTTAATTATTAACTATGCGGAAATAATACAGATACAATTATAATTTGTTTGTTCCCGTTCCCGTATACTTAAGGGAATAAGTAATTTCTTTGCATCTTTTACTAATCTTTGGACACTTTAAAAAATAATTTAAAAGCTTAACTTTAAAACAACAATCTGATACTCTGTATCTGATGGGAAAATAAAGTTGAATACAATTCGGCCCTTACGATACCAATAAGGAGAAGTTTACGATTCAATTTTGGATATTGTAAATAGTGAAAATTTAATTTAAATTAAAACATGAAAATACGAGTGTTGTGTTTAAAAATCAAATACTAGTTTTTTTTTTTTGCTTTTTTGGCGTGATTTGTTCTATAGAATAAATCGCATAATAAATAAGTTAAATGTTTCAAAACCCAAATATATATTAATATTACACATACATTAGAAATAATTGAGAATTTAAAAATATTTGACTATGATCAACCCGCGAGTCGCCTGGATTTTCTAAATAAATTTAAATCAATGTATTTTATACGCTTTTAGATTTTATCTATTTTTTTGTGTACTAAATCCAGAAAGACTAAAAATTAATCAAAAAAAAATTACGTAAATGTTTATATAATTTTAACGAAAAACTGTTAAAACAGTTAAAATTATTGGGGGGAGGGGGCGCTAAAACAAATCTTGCATGCGGGCGCTGAGAACCCCAGGACCGGCCCTGTATATATATATATATATATATATATATATATATATATTTGCAATACTATGAGTTGGTAAAATACTCTTAATAGTTTACAATCCCTGCTATCATCGTTCGGAAGGAATCGACGCTTTCCGTTCAGTACGTCACATGACTGATATAAATAACATCGTGTGCAGTACATGCACCCGGGTCCCATTTAGACATGCAGCCAGCGTCCCATATTATTATTTGCTTTCCAACTCGTGAACAGGCAACGTATAACTGCCCATGTGAAAAACAATGATTTTCTAAATAATCTATTTGAAATTTGTCCCGCAAACACTAAGCGATTGGCCTTGCAACTTGTTATTGCGAACGCAAGGCGAACTGGAAATTGCAATCGTTTGAACTCAAACGGAAGACCAGTCGGAATCATTGGTATGTCACCAAATCGCCAGCAATATTTGATTGAATGGTGAAATTTAGTGCGTGTACATCATTATTCATTGCGCCAAGAATTGCTCGTTGACTTAACCAAGCATAATTCTGATAATTCTCACTGATGTTATTACTCGAATTTTTAATTACGGTGCGTGAAGTTCCAGCAGCTTACATTAAGGCACGATGCCATGCACAACTAATTTTCTTAGCTATAAACCTTGCGGAGCCCGAGACCTTTCCAACGAATGCAAAATTGTCGAAATCGGTTCGTGCGTTCTGGAGATATTTCGTCAGGAAGAAAAACCCGACTTATTTTTATATATATAGAAGATAACACAATAATACAATAATATTTTTTCAGCTGTATTTCGGTTGTATGAATCAAACTGGTAAATTTTTCACTTTCACTTCGGTGCAATATTGATGAACCACAATTCATGATTCGAACTACTACTATCCTGAATTAGTTTTTTTTTTTATAAAATGTTGTTGTAGGAGGTCTAATAGATGTTTTGTCAATTTTTGGTCGATCTGATTACAATTACAGCCACGACGCATAATTGTGCGATCCGCATGTCAAATGGGTCCTAGGAGTATCTTGACGTGAACACAGTGAACGTGTTAATTGTGTACAGGCAGACGAAAGTTTCTCAAACCGATATACAAATTTTAGTATATGGGCTATTACCGAAACTTTTTAGCACGCAATGAAGAAACTAGCATTATCAGCTTTATTACCTTCCCGCAGGGCAAAATAATCTAATGAGAATTTATGTATCTGTACGTACTTTTTTATGTATCTGTACGTACGTATGGGTGCAAGTAATAATTAAAAAAAAAAAATGATTTGTATTAATGGGAAGACGTGCTGATTAGTTTTTGGCAAAGGAGTGTCGAACCTTTTCGAAAATGCGGGCTAAAAATGGTAATTCAGTTTTTGAGAGAACGGAGCGTCCGATTTGAATAATCCAAAAAACGTTATATTTGTCTTGAGGAAACGAAGAACTGGTCAAACTCTTAGTTCTTAGTTCATTCCAATGTTTATCCGTTAGACTGCGACGCGGCGCTTACGCGCTTCGATATTTTGTTTATAAAATAGCTACGCAGAGCTATATCGTCTGTAATGTTTCGTACTATTTTTTCGAAACGGCGTATTGGTCGTGTGCTTTCGTCTAATAGAATTCATGCTTTGATCTTTAGCTTTGTACTCCCGGGCTTATTTTCGGCAGTGCGCGCGCGCGTATCATCTCCCATCTCAGCTTATTCTGTGAACGTGCGTGGTCCATTCAGAATTCACATTGCCTTTTCTTAAAACTCATCGCGTGTGTTTGTTTATTTGTGATTTTTCTGAATGGTCAATGTGGTTTTAAAGAGTTTGTATATAATGTGGTAAATTTGTGTTCGTTATAGAAAGGGTTAAACCATTTTATTTGAAATTATCTAAGGATTAAGAGTAAAAGTATATTTTGCAAAGTAAAGGGCGAGTAGTATATTATGAGTAATATTTGACAATGCAGCGGTTACTATGTTTATATCCTTAGTATGGTGAGAAAAGAATTGCTACTGAACTTTGACGTGTATTTAGTTTCAGTAGATTTCAAATAAATAAATAATGTTGGATGAAAATTTTATTATTTAAAATTTGATTAAAGAACGAAGATTTGATCAATGTGCGTATATTGTTATCATATCAGCACTTTTTGAAAATATAGTATAATAATAATTTGCAAAAAAACAATGTTTTGATTTTTATATTACAACATAAATTGATCAGGACTTCTAATAATCTAAAATCTAATAAATCCAAAATATTATATGAAAGTTCTTATATTTTTGATGCCATATTATACTCCCGTTCAGTGTAATTTGGAGCCCACTCGCTTAAAATTGTCCTATTACTTGTTTCCTTCGCCCAACTCTTTGCTGTATATTATTTTATTATTACGTTAATAAATTAATTGGTAGTGTACAGATTGAGCTGTTGCGCATTAGTCTATCTATTTATCTTATACAGCCTAATATATGAATAGCGCACGTGTACTTGTATACTCGGTAGTAGGCTATCTATTTCCTAACCTATTTTTAAATCTAAATATTTCTATTACGCATTTGACTATACTCGTTTTGAAGCTTTTCAGACTTGAACGAGAAGTTAACTATGCTTGAAGTAACTAATGAGCTAAAAAAACAAGATTCCAAATATATAATATTCTACTTTTTTAAGGGTCTTGCTCAAATTATTGACAGAGTCAGGTTTTTATTATACTTCTATTTATTTATCGGTATTTTCAACATTTATAACATACCTGCAAAATACAAAAAAAACTTAAGCTATTTGATGGTCGTTGAAATGGTTCTCTATAAAACTGACTTACTATTATTCCGCTTGTTATTTAAATACAATATTTCTTAAAAAGCTTAATTTAATAATAATTACTGAAAATGATACTTAAGTGACGTGCATGACAATGGATTTAGACAAAGATATAAAGATAATTCTACAACTACAAAAATTCTAAATTCGTAATTATTGATAATTAACATCTTGCGTTTTTATAAATAGAACTTAGATAACAACTTGAACTGAAAAAATACTTAGAAACACATTTGTTCATTTTATATAATATTTATATGTAATATTGACTTTATGTTTAATGTCTTGTAAATTTTATTGTTCAATTTTGAAATTTTATAATATTTGTTTCCTTATTTGAAGAAACAAAATATAACGTTGTACGCCATCAAATATTTTAATTATATTTACGATAATAATATCACAGCAGTCAAAAAAGTAGTTTTTACAGTATTTTATTAAGGTTTTAAAATTAAGAAAAAAATCTTTAAAACATTAGTGCTTTAAATAAAATAATAATAATTCATTAATTAAAATTATGCATATTGCTTTAATGTCTATAAAAATTCAATAACTCGGACATGTCTGCATATAGCTTATGTTTAAGGAACTTTTGACCACCAAATGTTAATTTTCCTCCGTATCTTCAAAATCGCTAAACTTGTTTCTCAAAGTACCGTTAGTACTTTAATAGTTTTTCAAAAACCGAATGGCTTATTTTCGCCATATTTTCTTTGTTTATTAAATGGCTGGACCGGCATCACTTAAAGTCAACTTTGAAATCGTCAGAACAATCTAAAATTTTTATTAATTATTACCCTTTTCTCGGAAATTTACTGAAAATTTTATTTCTATAATTTATCTTACGTAAACTAATATCATGTGAATATGATCGAAAAATTCATGTGATCTTTTATTAAAATATTTTCTTAATGCCAGTTAAATTCCGCTTGCGGCTACGAACTGAACCTAAAAATTGACATCGTGCCAAGGCATACGTTTTTACGAATTTAACTTTTTACAGGAATAATTTATTTAACAATATTTCTAGTATATTAATATGTGCATAATTTGTTGCAACTGTAAAACATGGTTAGAAACGTTGATTAGCGTGGTTGATTAGCGGTAGCGATTAGCACGGTTAGAAACGTTGATCTTACTAGTAAAATTTATTAACGAAAGTATTAGTGATGCATTAAAATTTATATTATAACTGCTGAGTCTATGTATAGTCAATGATGTGTGGCTATCATTTGCGAGGAACTGATTTATGACAGCATATTATGAACGAATTATTACATCATTATTTTCTTATTAAAAACATTATTTACTTTGTTCGCTTATTTTATCAACTTCGGTTTGTTTAGAGCGCTGTATGTTTCTACTAGTGGTGTTTAGGATCTTTCAGAACACCATTTTTTGCTAGATGCTAGAGACATGATAAAAAGATACGGCATTCGTTCGTATTGATCAGCAATTGATTGTATAGAGATTTCAAAATTTAAAAGTTTCTATATGAATGACATTCATATTTATTGAATGTGGGATATATCTACGATAAGAACTTCTTATTAATATATTTATAAATTTCATAAATTACGTTTTTTTGAGATATCTTTTATGCATTTTTCACATGCTACATTATTAGAATATATATATAAAAATTACAGGTTTTATTTTTATTATATGTTTTGGCTACATTTTTCGAAATCCTGATGTTGACGTCTTTACTGATACTGTAGCAACGACTTTCGAGTGACGCGATTATATTTTTGTTAGCGATTTTATTGTATACAAAATATAAAATAAAACATGATATAATCTCAGACTCCTCGTTGCAATTATATTTACTATTTGAAGGCATGTTATGAAGCAAATATATATTTTTTTGCGTAATACTAATAAGCTACCCTGTCAATTTAAAGATTAACGTTTTACGATTTTTTGGTATACCAATCTCTACGTTTACCGTAGTGATAATTATACCACATATGATTTACAAAATTTTGAAATTTAATCAAAGTTATAATTGTATATATTGTATAATATCTATTGATAAAATTATGAATTAACGACATAAATTAGTTAAGATTAGTACTACGGCCTTTTAGCATTTCATTTTAAAGTTCGAATTCCCTCATATTAACGGATTCCGTAAACCTAATGTTACTCTAACAATTTGAGGACTCATTGTTATTCAAAATTTTAAGCCTGAAAATATCGAATATTTACCGTAACTAATTAAATTTGTTCTATTAGACCTTGAATTTTTTACGAAAAATATGTACCATGTAAAAAAAATGGTAATTCAGTTTTTGAGAGAACGGAAGGTCTAATTTAAATGATTCAAAAAAACCTTTTACTTGTATTTTGGGAGGGCCGGCCGGTCCAGCGGTTTCAATCGGATAACCAATAAATCGTGCCTTAAGGCAAATTGCTGGAACTTCTCATATCAAAAATTATTATTTTTTTTTAAAACGATTAACATTTTTGAAGAAATTTTACTTCGAAAAAATTAAATTTTTGAGAAACTATAAATTTGACAAAAAATTACTTTTTTTTGAACAAAAAAAATTGAAAAAAAATGTTTTCTTTATTTTGACATATTTTGGAAATTCTGAACTTTTTTCAAAGCAATCGTACTGCTTTAACTGCATAGAGACGAAATGTCCAAGCGCGCAAGGTCTCCGAAACCGCTACACCTGCCTTCATGAAAATTTGATCAATTCTTTATCTTGTCAATACAAGTAAAATGTTGTTTGAATTATTAAAATCGGACGCTCTATTCTCTTAAAAACTGAGTTACCATTTTCGGCACTTTTTGCCCCGTATCTTCGGAACGGCTAGACCTGCGTTCGCCAAAAACTAATCAGCACGTCTCCTTATCAATATGAATCGAATGTTTTTTGAATTATTCAAATCGGTTGATCGGTGTTCCCGAAATCGTCGACGAAAATTTGTATCCGCACACACACACGCACACGCGCACACAAACACACATCCATTTTTTCTAAGGTATGCCAAAATACTCAGAAACCTTTAAAACGTAAAAATATATAAAAAATTTAATTTTCGATTTTTTTTGCGATTACTATAACGGGAAGTTAAAAATGTCATTTGTCACGTTTTTTTTTAAATTTAAAGCTTTTAAAAATATTGAATTACGATACAGGAAATTCCAGCAATTTGCCTTAAGGCGTGATGCCGTGCACCACTAGTTTGTTTAAAGTATAGAAAATGTAAGATATTTTTTTAAATAACCTTTCAATTGTTATTCGAATTTGAACTTTTGGAAGCCACAATATACAAAAGCTTTTTATCTTATCTCTATAGTTTATTTATATAAGTTTATAATCAGTCATAAGCATCCAATATATATGCCAATGCATTATACTGGGTGTGAGCCGATGCTCTAAAGCCCATAGCATTGTCCTGCTGCTGCAGCGTTTGTTAAGTCGAGTGTTAAATCAAAGTAGTTGGTTTCAGCTTGTGTGCAAGAGAAGACGTTTTATTACAGAAATTTGAACTTAAGTGAATGTATTTAAGTACTGTAGAACGAGAATTCTGTTCTTCTGATGTAATATTATGTGAAGTGGTGTGAGGTGACGAATGTTAAATACATAGCGTCGTTTTTAATTGTTTAAGGAAAAAACATTTTTTCATATAATGTAATAGAAGCATGTCCGGTATATTTGGATATTCAAACGGATTTGGTCGCAGAGTAACCGCTCATGGATCGGAGCTGAGTCCATTCTGGTTTGTTATTGTTATTAGTTGATTTATATATATATATATATATATATATATATATATATATATATACACACACCACACACATCTATATATTATATAAAAAAATATGTAATAATATAAGGTAAATCATGATTTGTCATTCATTTTCGCACATAATAACCTACGAGAATATTTATTTACCTCCTGCAATAGCGAGTAAATCTATTACAATTTACAACAGAAGTAGAAAAATATGATGCATGGTGTAAGTTATTTGTTTATTTTATACTGGCTACTCATTAAATTATCATAAAAATTCTAAATCTATTTTTATGGTTTTTATTTTATCTTACATTAAATATATTTTTAAGTACAATATTTTGTTTGTTTACCAAACTTTCAATTATGAACATTTGCCTTGTGTCTGTAATCTAACAAATCATTTGGGGTGGCATTTGTATGTTCACATACAAAATCCAAACTGTTCTTATATCTCTATAATAAGTATAATTTTGGAAAACGAGTATAAGAGCGCCCCGCATGGTACGGACTATGGCCGAAAATATTCCCTTAATTTCTCATTGTTTCTCATTGTTTGATATTCAGTGTCATCTCCAATACATTACAATATTATATCAAAATCCAAAATATTTCGCAAATACTTCTAATATGTTTTATTATGCCTACACGTTATTATATATATATATTATATATATATATATATATATATATATATATATATATATATATATGTATGTATATAATGTAAATCAGTGATTTCATTCGAGAATTTATTTATTACCTACCTCCTGCAAGAGCGAGTAACTCTATTACACAGAAAGTAGAAAAATATGATGCGTGGTGAAGTTATTTGTTTATTTCATACTGTCTACTCATTAAATTACTATATATAATATAGAATATGAATATATAATATGGCGTTGTTTGTAATTCACATGGTGCCTTTAAAAGTATTTTACGTAAAAGATATTAACGATATTGTAATTTGAATATTTTTTATAAAATAAAGCAAATGTGCCTCAATATAATATAAAAACTTAATGTTCATAAAGCTGTATACATAAATGTTACGTCTAAGTTTATTTGCACGCGTAAATTCTTGTTTTACTCTAATCATATATTTTTATTCTAAATTGAATTGTGTTTTTGCCATTGCTATTGCTTTTTTGTGCTCGTTTTATACTCGGCCTATTTTTATTATAATAAACCATTTAATTGCAATTTTATTTATAAGTGCTGTCAACAAGATATTCGGCTTACACATGCTTTAACTGTAAAATGTAATCTTCCAATGTTCTATTTTCATTGAGTCAGCATTTAGATGTGATATTTGTTATGACAACGTGCGATAATTTTCTAATAATTATTCCAACTTAACGATTAGAAAAATATATTAATACCATATTATGATGCACATATTACAGGACAATAAAAATATATTTAATATCCAATTTCTCGGTAATAGCATGCTTTTTTTATATTCGTACATTACCGTTCTCAAATAGTTAATGTTGGTTACCAAATTATATTTCGGGTATAGCATAGAATACCTGTATTTTTAACAAGAAGTTATGAACTATATTATAATATTTTAATTGCTAATTATAGCAAGTCAGACAAGTTATGTTGATGTATTCTATACATAAAGGTGTTTATAACGAGGACTGGATATTGTTTAACGAAAAGTATCCATGCATGCTTAATATTTCTGTTTAACATTTTGAAGTGTAATACTCTAAGTAACATAATTAATGCATATTTTTTATTTTGTAATTATCTGCTATTTTAGGATGCTCTTCGGATTTAGGTGAAAAATGTTAATTAAATTGCATAAAGTATTTGTTCTGAACTTTTGTAGAGTTTTATAAACATAACTAGCGTGTGATTTAGTTGTTGAGTTGAGTAAATTTTTTTGTTACTGTTAAGATGGTTATTGATTTGAATTGATGCTCTGTTTTTTTAAAATATTTTTTATAAAATATGCAAGTTTCCAACGAATTGTACTTTGTTTGTTAAATATTTCAATATGTGTATTCAAAATTTCAGTTTTCTGCAGTTCAGGTAGCAATTTTTTTACCTGTAATTTTCCTATAGATGGATATTTATTTAATTCTCGGTATTTAAGTTATCATGTGTCAAGTCGGTGTTTGTTCATACCTGGTTAAATCATGTTTTATAACTGTACAATAACAAGCAATTTCGGTGAAACTGCATTTTGATATTGAAACGTATTTTATCTTGTACGAATGTCATCATACATATAAGTTTTCATCGAATTTATATTATTTAAAAGCAGTTCGATATTTAAAATTGATTTTCGTTGTTGTATTTAATATTCCATTCTTTATTAGTTATTATTATTACTATTATTCAGGGCCGGTCCTGGGGTCCTTAGCGCCCGCATGCAACTTTTTTTCTAGCGCCCCCCCACCCCCTATTAATTTTCACATTTTAACAGTTTATCATTAAATTATATAAATATTTTTTAAAAATTGATTTTTAGTTATTTTGAATTTAGTACACAAAATATTAGATATAATCTAGAAGGGTAAAAATATATTGATTTTAAATTATTATTATTATCGATATCATAAATAAAACAATCCCTGTCATAATTTCACATTTAGTAATATTCAATATGTAGTAAATTGGTTAAGGATGTAAGTTCGACTACCATAGCAAAAGAATTAATATTTTTGTTAGATTAAAGTTATAGAATTTAAGAAATGCATTTCAGAAATAGTATTTATTATTTTGATATAAAGATCTTGATATCAAAATAATAAATACTATTTCTGAAATGCATTTCTTAAATTCTATAACTTTAATTTAACAAAAATAATAAGTGAAATAAATAAATTAATTTTAATTATTCTGGATTTAGTTAATGGCATTAACTATTGAGACTACTTATTCAGACGGGCGAACTAAAAAATCAATAAAAAGATGTCTGCATATTAGTAAAACCTATTATAAATACATACCTATTATATAATATAAATCTATTTGAGGCCATTTTAAAACGTTTTACTTGCCACGGACCACAGGTGGTTCACGGGTAGCATCATTAGGCGGTGTGGCAACTGGCGGTGGTCCACGTCCATTGTTTATCACGGAGACGTTGGCTACCCTTTGTCCGCGAACGTTTATAATTTTTTAAATAATTATATATTTCGATTATTATTTATTATATACTTTATATTAACTAATTCACACAATCATTGAGACCTTAACGCTAATAACTGCAAAAATATACGTGATAACCCTTTTTGCTCAATAACACAAGGACTTATCATTCGCACGCATACATTCTTGTATTCCAGAATATCAAACGTTTAAAATGTAACAGTATCAAAAAAGTTAGTTTTGTTTCTTTATTTTTTGATTTTTCAATATTTACATTTTAAATTAATGTTTTTTTTTCAGCACGAGCCCTAGTCACTTAGAAAATGTCAGAGAATCTCATATTTTAACTTTTACTTCACCTTTATCAAGTAAGTGCTTATTTGATATCTGTAATATAATATGCATGTTGGTATTCCAAAAATAAAATGAGATGACAAATTTCTCAAACAGGAGGGTGTATCTAATTTTCAATTTTTGAGTTTATTTACTAGTTCCGAAAGCATGTTCATAGATTGTAGTAGAAAGCATACTAGTTTGTTTTTGATAGGTAAAAGACGTAAATTCGGCAATTTGCTATTAGTGTGAAAATTGTATTCGCATATAACGATTTATATAAATATTAAAGCCCGAATTGTAGAGGATTATAATCGAATGTTTATATATATAATATATATATTAAGTTTTATAATGATTAACAATTTATATTTAATTTTATGTATTAATTATCAACGATAATTATACTTTAGCAAATTGAAACATTCGAATTTGGGTTAGTATACAATGAACCCTAGTAGAAACCCCAGCGAACTATTCGACTAACATGTTTCACAAAGCTAGAATTTTTTAAATGATTTTATTATCTGTTCATTAAGATAGTAACATTCTGGTAGACATCTGGCGGTTGCGTCATCATCCTTAAATTTTTAAAAATGTAAAAACAAGGTTTTTATAACCTGCTCCAAATGGGTCAATTTTTAGGGCGTATTCGTTTAACTGTTCAAAGGTATATGTAAAACAGCCAGAACATTCTGACGGTTACAAGGGTCTGCCAGTCTAGTATAAAATAGTCACGACGCACAAGGGTATGGGCACATTGCCATACATAATCGGCCCCATCCTGGTATTTAAATAAATAATTTATACGCCATTTTGAAGGTCTTCTTGAAAAAATCCGATATATCAATCTTCAATATTGTACCTCACCTTATGGCCGAGATACCAGTGAAAATATGCCAATTGTCCCCCTTTTCAAACTCACTTTTGGCATAACCATAACAGATATCGAAAAAGAAATTAATGATTCCCACACATTGGATTAGACCATATAATGTAGAACAATTTATGCCAAATAATCATTTTATTAGCTAAAAACGATAAAAAGAAATCAATTCATGTTTTCGGGTAGTGCGTTTAGTTCGACTACTTTCTTATTAGCATTATTCGAAAGTCTATTGTTTTTTTTTGCTGCAAATATTGTTTAAATCAAATTTGTGGAACACATTGAGAATTTTCGAAATTCCGATTTGCTTCGCGCGTCCGAACGGATTCTATGCGGGGTAGTATTAGCATTATTTAAAATATCATTTAAAAAAATTCTAGCTTTGTGAAAACAGGTTACTCGAATAGTTCGCTGGCCGTTAGGCTATAAGCGAAGTACAAAACGATCGAGTAATTAATTTGAACTTGTGCACATTATACCTAACTTAGTTTTTAAACGCTTATATTAAAGTTATTTATTGTAGGATATTTCGAGAAGAAAAACGCTATCCTGTAGATTTTCATTTGATGATTGTATTTAGTAAAAGTCGCCAAAAATGTGACCTCAACACCAGATTTCCAGTTTCATCGAATAGAATTTTTATTATCTCCACATATCTAATATAAATTAAATAATAATTAATTAATTCGTTGCTTTATTCATCTATGCTACTCATTTAACTCAACCATGAACCACAATTGGTTCAAAATCCTTAAACTTGACTTGCGATAAGAACACCGTAGATATTCAAATGAATTGATATGAAAAATCGTATTAATTATTAAACTCACGAAGGGCGTATATATTACAAATTATGACTATTTCCTGAATATATTTATTTTTTTATTCCTTGGCGTACTTATCAATGTCTCAAATGATTATGCTGTAACGCTTAAAATTGATAAATTCAGTTTTCAAACGCAAGGTCAGAATAATATTTAGTGATACTATACAAATATAAAAACACATGATATTTATGGAAACCATGTGTCTTCTAGATCGAAATCAGTTCATAAAACAAAATAACATCATGACACACGAAAACATTTTTATAACCTTTTACCCAATTTTATAAACCTGATGTACATCATATTGGAGGCCTTCAATGGATTAAAATTATAGTATCTCATTGAAATAGTAAAAAGTTGAGATTTAATTATAAAAACCGATCAAAATGGCTACTGGCAATAATTCACTAATGGAAGAAGAAATAGCTCTCATGCAACAATATCTTAATGGTGAGAATACTTGGTTTATTTTAATTTACAATTACATATGTTGGGTCAAGTAAAAAGTTCATATCGTTTATTTAGTGAAACTCAACAAATTTTTTATGGGGTGAAAATAATTTATTCAAACTAAATATGCTTCATTAATATCGACAATGTTTCGCTTCATTATTCGAGAGGAGCCATGATGCCATCGGTTGAAAAACTTCTGTGGTTTCGTTTGAAATACTGAATCGAGCGCTTTTTACAAGCTCTTTTTGAAATCAGTTTAATTCTATAAGATAGTTTTGGCAGAGATCGGATCGGAACAAATGTTCGGAACAAAATTTCTCAACTAACTTTTGGCAGATCATCAAATAAGTGTATGGTCGGGCTTTGTCATGATGGAAGACAATATCTTCAATTAAGGCCGTTTTTTCTAATTGTCTGGCGTAATCTCTTTATTTATTTAAAGTAGGATGATAATTAATGGTCTTGATCAACTGGAAGTAGCTCACGAATAACATTATCTTCCAATCCCACCACAAACACAGCATCACCTTTCCAGTGTCATTCCTCACTTGTAAACGTTTGTCGTTGCTCATCATAACTAACACTATGGTTTATTTCGCCTTCGATGTGTATACTTTTTCTTATCAGTTATGAAATGTTTCAGAAATGGTTCGATTTGAAGTCCCACACATCGAGCTTCCTTCTGTACTTAGCTTTATTAATTGGTTAAAAACAGTTTCC
>NW_020538040.1:50603587-50673090 GCF_003426905.1 Ctenocephalides felis | reverse complement strand
CTCGGAGTAAAGACACTACCGGAAAGGACGGTCATGTCATCGGTCAGAAATATGATATAGGGGATATCAAGTGTGGCAACATAATAAATTTTACATTCTTCAACTTCAGCGTCATGCGGCAAATGTAGCCAACATAATATGCACTACGTAAAAATAATTTATTTTTGTATGATTTTGCAAAGTTTGTTTTATAGGGCAGGTTTTAATTATTCACTGCTAAGTGTTATTAAATCCATCAATAAACATACTTATTGTGCGTGAGGCAATATACATTGTATTTTAAAGTTTTATTGTGCTTATCATTTAATGAAAACTATTTCTTTAAAACGGGTTGCAATATAAATATCAGACTCACAAATAATATCATATGAATTTATTACATATTAAAATCTAACTTACAAAAGTCAAATATAAAACAAGCAAAAGTTCTGAGTCCATAGATAATATTTAGTTTATTTAGTTGCTACAGTTGGCAATTTTATGAACTGTCATCTTGTGAAATCAAACACGTAACTGGCGAAACTGACTGTTACATTTGCTTTGTGTAAAATTATTTGAGAGTATTTCGTTATATTTTATATTTTACAAAACTAGATAGTATTGGGCCTATGTAAGTTTAAATCAAGACAAAATGGATAATGTTGATAGTGATCCGAAATTAGAAGATACGACTTTCGTAAATGGGTAAGCAATTGAACTGTCATGTTTTACATATTATGTGTCATTCAAGTTATTCATTTGATACTTTGTTTATTTTTAATTGCACACAATGCTCAATAAAATCACTTTGTGTATTTAATTCAAGTTGTTGATAAAATGAGAAAAGCAAATACTATTTATATTATATAACTAGTACAAAAATAAATATTTATATATTATTATTATATATATTATTATTATTATAGTATTACACTAATGAAAACATTGGATATAAATTAATAGTTCAGTACATATTCTGGGGAAATCCTTGGAAAATGAATGGTATTTAATTTTTTGTTTGCTTCAGTCTATGATTTGGGAATATGCAATACCCCCTTTCTCTGGAACTATGAAGAAACATATCTCATTATTAAACTCCAAGTTAAAAATGAAGTACGTAAAGTTTCAGTTTACGTGAAGACTATCATTCAGTGAAATAAAGAAAGAAACATGTATATAAATTAACACTACAATATTCATATACTATGGCTAATTCCGGGCAATAATTCCAATAGTTAAATTAAGACATATAAATTTGTGAAATTGCAAACAAAATTAAAAATTATGTTCACAATTCTTTAGCTTCAAATTTCAAGTTGTGTAAAAATTGTTGTAAGAGATTTTTTAGAAGTACATACTACTTGCGTGTATGTTATTGGAAAGTTTCATTCATAAGTAGTATGAGTATTTGATATAAGGTGATGAAACAGTTTAACATTTTTCGCCTAGGTTTGAGGTTTTAATTTTTAAATGCTGTTAATATATATATTAATAGAGTTTTGGATTTCAAATTTAACAATGATCTGTATAGATTTTTTTTTAAGAAAACGGTTGTTGAATATTATCGACATTTCAACATCGACATGGGATTATTTAGCAAACAATTGCTAAAATTTAGCTTTTTATTCATCAAGTATCTTGTCAAATATCTTGGCACCTAATGTAGTTCTCTATTCTAATAGCTTTTTTATTTTGCGTATTGTGGTCATGGATATCACTTCTCAATATATAATTTTTTTTATCAGCATGCTCTCGAGAGGCTCTTTTGAATATCCATAACTTTGGAAGTGTGTGCACTGAACCTTCAAGTTAATATTTCATATGAAAGTACAAAATGGTACATAGCAAATTAGATCTTTCTGGCACAATCCTGATTTATTATGGATCTAATCCTTCTGATGGCATTGATAGTTTTTAAGACTCTCGTGCATAATAGATCTATTAGTTTGGCTCTAATTATGAATTAGAGTTAAAAAACTAACATTTCAAACTACTTCAAGTTCAACTATTTAGAACTAATTATGAATTTGAGTTAAAAAACTAAATTTGTGTACATAGTTGTTGAAGTCTAAATGCTGAATGTATGTGTGTACAGAAATTTTTTTAAAAATGTGCAAACTGGTAAAAACATATGGTTACGGAAAGTAATAAAAAGGGACATGCTTATTCAGTAATAATATTGTTTGAAAAATTGTCAAGGAATATTTTGCAATCATTGCAGAGTGAATAGCTGTCAAGTCTCTTGTTGAATGCTTTATTGCTTAACGATATTAGACAATCTTCACTAAATCTTCCTTTAAATATATTGTTTTCAAAATACTTGGGTTTAGAAAATCAATGTTATATTGAAGGGTGTTAATATGATCTGAGAGCATTGTTCTATACTGATTTTTATTTTTTGAATTATTTCTATGTTGAGAGATCCTTTTGTGTAAATTTTGGCTAGTTTCGCCAATGTAAAATCCTTGGAAATTTAGACAATAATTTGTATACTAAATTACACTAAATGTTGAAAGAGTGTTATCTGAGGTAAAATGAAGAGTTAAACATAATGTTTCAGTAGTCTTTACCTCAGATAACGCTCTTTCAACATTATTCACTAAATCTAAATTCGATCCGAATATTTTAAGTAACTTAGTATACAAATTAAATTGTCTAAATTGCCAAGGATTTTATATACTCAACATATATATATATATATATATATATATATATATATATATATATATATATATATATATACCTTACATACTCCTATATATATATATATATGAAATATATACCCTATATACATATGAATGCAATGCATGCAAAAATGCAGGCGCACGCCCTAAGGGGGCGCCAAAACGAGGTTCGGAAATAAAATTTATAATATATTATTTATATATTTTTTTAAATATAAAATCCAGAATACTTAATAGATTATAATAAACAATCCAACTTAACTATGAGACACAAAAAACATATTCAGTTTGCAATGTAATATCAATAGAAACAATTAACCAAATAATAACTCTGCAAATTTGTAAATTAATGTTCTACTTATTATTGTTTAATGTACTTATTAATTTTTTTTCGTTTGAAGTTAACGTTGAATCGAAAAAGAAATTATTTAGTGTTCAATCCTGTAAGAGCAAACCTACGAAAGTTTAAATTAATTATTGGGCGTTATTGGTGAAAAATGGTAAGCTGACTTAGTTGAAATGCAAAGAAACATATACTAATTATACTAAAGAAAATGGAAAATGGGAAATCAGTGCTTAGAAAATGGCTCGTTTATTCCGAAAAATTGAATTGTAATTTCTGTTTTTGTTGCAAATGTTTCACATCTGCTGAACTTTGAACGTTGAAGACATGCGTGGTTAGGTTTATGGAGCAAATATGAAAAATGGAAGCAAAATGTACTTAGGAACCAAAATCTTTAACCTTTTCTATACAAAATTTAATTATTAACTATGCGGAAATAATACAGATACAATTATAATTTGTTTGTTCCCGTTCCCGTATACTTAAGGGAATAAGTAATTTCTTTGCATCTTTTACTAATCTTTGGACACTTTAAAAAATAATTTAAAAGCTTAACTTTAAAACAACAATCTGATACTCTGTATCTGATGGGAAAATAAAGTTGAATACAATTCGGCCCTTACGATACCAATAAGGAGAAGTTTACGATTCAATTTTGGATATTGTAAATAGTGAAAATTTAATTTAAATTAAAACATGAAAATACGAGTGTTGTGTTTAAAAATCAAATACTAGTTTTTTTTTTTGCTTTTTTGGCGTGATTTGTTCTATAGAATAAATCGCATAATAAATAAGTTAAATGTTTCAAAACCCAAATATATATTAATATTACACATACATTAGAAATAATTGAGAATTTAAAAATATTTGACTATGATCAACCCGCGAGTCGCCTGGATTTTCTAAATAAATTTAAATCAATGTATTTTATACGCTTTTAGATTTTATCTATTTTTTGTGTACTAAATCCAGAAAGACTAGAAATTAATCAAAAAAAAATTACGTAAATGTTTATATAATTTTAACGAAAAACTGTTAAAACAGTTAAAATTATTGGGGGGAGGGGGCGCTAAAACAAATCTTGCATGCGGGCGCTGAGAACCCCAGGACCGGCCCTGTATATATATATATATATATATATATATATATATATATATATTTGCAATACTATGAGTTGGTAAAATACTCTTAATAGTTTACAATCCCTGCTATCATCGTTCGGAAGGAATCGACGCTTTCCGTTCAGTACGTCACATGACTGATATAAATAACATCGTGTGCAGTACATGCACCCGGGTCCCATTTAGACATGCAGCCAGCGTCCCATATTATTATTTGCTTTCCAACTCGTGAACAGGCAACGTATAACTGCCCATGTGAAAAACAATGATTTTCTAAATAATCTATTTGAAATTTGTCCCGCAAACACTAAGCGATTGGCCTTGCAACTTGTTATTGCGAACGCAAGGCGAACTGGAAATTGCAATCGTTTGAACTCAAACGGAAGACCAGTCGGAATCATTGGTATGTCACCAAATCGCCAGCAATATTTGATTGAATGGTGAAATTTAGTGCGTGTACATCATTATTCATTGCGCCAAGAATTGCTCGTTGACTTAACCAAGCATAATTCTGATAATTCTCACTGATGTTATTACTCGAATTTTTAATTACGGTGCGTGAAGTTCCAGCAGCTTACATTAAGGCACGATGCCATGCACAACTAATTTTCTTAGCTATAAACCTTGCGGAGCCCGAGACCTTTCCAACGAATGCAAAATTGTCGAAATCGGTTCGTGCGTTCTGGAGATATTTCGTCAGGAAGAAAAACCCGACTTATTTTTATATATATAGAAGATAACACAATAATACAATAATATTTTTTCAGCTGTATTTCGGTTGTATGAATCAAACTGGTAAATTTTTCACTTTCACTTCGGTGCAATATTGATGAACCACAATTCATGATTCGAACTACTACTATCCTGAATTAGTTTTTTTTTTATAAAATGTTGTTGTAGGAGGTCTAATAGATGTTTTGTCAATTTTTGGTCGATCTGATTACAATTACAGCCATGACGCATAATTGTGCGATCCGCATGTCAAATGGGTCCTAGGAGTATCTTGACGTGAACACAGTGAACGTGTTAATTGTGTACAGGCAGACGAAAGTTTCTCAAACCGATATACAAATTTTAGTATATGGGCTATTACCGAAACTTTTTAGCACGCAATGAAGAAACTAGCATTATCAGCTTTATTACCTTCCCGCAGGGCAAAATAATCTAATGAGAATTTATGTATCTGTACGTACTTTTTTATGTATCTGTACGTACGTATGGGTGCAAGTAATAATTAAAAAAAAAATGATTTGTATTAATGGGAAGACGTGCTGATTAGTTTTTGGCAAAGGAGTGTCGAACCTTTTCGAAAATGCGGGCTAAAAATGGTAATTCAGTTTTTGAGAGAACGGAGCGTCCGATTTGAATAATCCAAAAAACGTTATATTTGTCTTGAGGAGGAAACGAAGAACTGGTCAAACTCTTAGTTCTTAGTTCATTCCAATGTTTATCCGTTAGACTGCGACGCGGCGCTTACGCGCTTCGATATTTTGTTTATAAAATAGCTACGCAGAGCTATATCGTCTGTAATGTTTCGTACTATTTTTTCGAAACGGCGTATTGGTCGTGTGCTTTCGTCTAATAGAATTCATGCTTTGATCTTTAGCTTTGTACTCCCGGGCTTATTTTCGGCAGTGCGCGCGCGCGTATCATCTCCCATCTCAGCTTATTCTGTGAACGTGCGTGGTCCATTCAGAATTCACATTGCCTTTTCTTAAAACTCATCGCGTGTGTTTGTTTATTTGTGATTTTTCTGAATGGTCAATGTGGTTTTAAAGAGTTTGTATATAATGTGGTAAATTTGTGTTCGTTATAGAAAGGGTTAAACCATTTTATTTGAAATTATCTAAGGATTAAGAGTAAAAGTATATTTTGCAAAGTAAAGGGCGAGTAGTATATTATGAGTAATATTTGACAGTGCAGCGGTTACTATGTTTATATCCTTAGTATGGTGAGAAAAGAATTGCTACTGAACTTTGACGTGTATTTAGTTTCAGTAGATTTCAAATAAATAAATAATGTTGGATGAAAATTTTATTATTTAAAATTTGATTAAAGAACGAAGATTTGATCAATGTGCGTATATTGTTATCATATCAGCACTTTTTGAAAATATAGTATAATAATAATTTGCAAAAAAAACAATGTTTTGATTTTTATATTACAACATAAATTGATCAGGACTTAATTATCTAAAATCTAATAAATCCAAAATATTATATGAAAGTTCTTATATTTTTGATGCCATATTATACTCCCGTTCAGTGTAATTTGGAGCCCACTCGCTTGAAATTGTCCTATTACTTGTTTCCTTCGCCCAACTCTTTGCTGTATATTATTTTATTATTACGTTAATAAATTAATTGGTAGTGTACAGATTGAGCTGTTGCGCATTAGTCTATCTATTTATCTTATACAGCCTAATATATGAATAGCGCACGTGTACTTGTATACTCGGTAGTAGGCTATCTATTTCCTAACCTATTTTTAAATCTAAATATTTCTATTACGCATTTGACTATACTCGTTTTGAAGCTTTTCAGACTTGAACGAGAAGTTAACTATGCTTGAAGTAACTAATGAGCTTTAAAAAAAACAAGATTCCAAATATATAATATTCTACTTTTTTAAGGGTCTTGCTCAAATTATTGACAGAGTCAGGTTTTATTATACTTCTATTTATTTATCGGTATTTTCAACATTTATAACATACCTGCAAAATACAAAAAAACTTAAGCTATTTGATGGTCGTTGAAATGGTTCTCTATAAAACTGACTTACTATTATTCCGCTTGTTATTTAAATACAATATTTCTTAAAAAGCTTAATTTAATAATAATTACTGAAAATGATACTTAAGTGACGTGCATGACAATGGATTTAGACAAAGATATAAAGATAATTCTACAACTACAAAAATTCTAAATTCGTAATTATTGATAATTAACATCTTGCGTTTTTATAAATAGAACTTAGATAACAACTTGAACTGAAAAAATACTTAGAAACACATTTGTTCATTTTATATAATATTTATATGTAATATTGACTTTATGTTTAATGTCTTGTAAATTTTATTGTTCAATTTTGAAATTTTATAATATTTGTTTCCTTATTTGAAGAAACAAAATATAACGTTGTACGCCATCAAATATTTTAATTATATTTACGATAATAATATCACAGCAGTCAAAAAAGTAGTTTTTACAGTATTTTATTAAGGTTTTAAAATTAAGAAAAAAATCTTTAAAACATTAGTGCTTTAAATAAAATAATAATAATTCATTAATTAAAATTATGCATATTGCTTTAATGTCTATAAAAATTCAATAACTCGGACATGTCTGCATATAGCTTATGTTTAAGGAACTTTTGACCACCAAATGTTAATTTTCCTCCGTATCTTCAAAATCGCTAAACTTGTTTCTCAAAGTACCGTTAGTACTTTAATAGTTTTTCAAAAACCGAATGGCTTATTTTCGCCATATTTTCTTTGTTTATTAAATGGCTGGACCGGCATCACTTAAAGTCAACTTTGAAATCGTCAGAACAATCAATTTTCTAAAATTTTTATTAATTATTACCCTTTTCTCGGAAATTTACTGAAAATTTTATTTCTATAATTTATCTTACGTAAACTAATATCATGTGAATATGATCGAAAAATTCATGTGATCTTTTATTAAAATATTTTCTTAATGCCAGTTAAATTCCGCTTGCGGCTACGAACTGAACCTAAAAATTGAATCGTGCCAAGGCATACGTTTTTACGAATTTAACTTTTTACAGGAATAATTTATTTAACAATATTTTATAGTATAATATGTGCATTAATTTTTGCAACTGTAAAACATGGTTAAAACGTTGATTAGCGTGGTGATTAGCGGTAGCGATTAGCACGGTTAGAAACGTTGATTTACTAGTAAAATTTATTAACGAAAGTATTAGTGATGCATTAAAAATTTATATTATAACTGCTGAGTCTATGTATAGTCAGTGATGTGTGGCTATCATGCCGAGGAACTGATTTATGACAGCATATTATGAACGAATTATTACATCATTATTTTCTTATTAAAAACATTATTTACTTTGTTCGCTCATTTTATCAACTTCGGTTTGTTTAGAGCGCTGTATGTTTCTACTAGTGGTGTTTAGGATCTTTCAGAACACCATTTTTTGCTAGATGCTAGAGACATGATAAAAAGATACGGCATTCGTTCGTATTGATCAGCAATTAATTGTATAGAGATTTCAAAATTTAAAAGTTTTTATATGAATGACATTCATATTTATTGAATGTGGGATATATCTACGATAAGAACTTCTTATTAATATATTTATAAATTTCATAAATTACGTATTTTTGAGATATCTTTTATGCATTTTTCACATGCTACATTATTAGAATATATATATATATATATATATATATATATATATATAAATTACAGGTTCTATTTTTGTTATATGTTTTGGCTACATTTTTCGACGACTTTCGAGTGACGCGATTATATTTTTGTTAGCGATTTTATTGTATACAAAATATAAAATAAAACATGATATAATCTCAGACTCCTCGTTGCAATTATATTTACTATTTGAAGGCATGTTATCAAGCAAATATATATTTTTTTGCGTAATACTAATAAGCTACCCTGTCAATTTAAAGATTAACGTTTTACGATTTTTTGGTATACCAATCTCTACGTTTACCGTAGTGATAATTATACCACATATGATTTACAAAATTTTGAAATTTAATCAAAGTTATAATTGTATATATTGTATAATATCTATTGATAAAATTATGAATTAACGACACAAATTAATTAAGATTAGTACTACGGCCTTTTAGCATTTCATTTTAAAGTTCGAATACCCTCATATTAACGGATTCCGTAAACCTAATGTTACTCTAACAATTTGAGGACTCATTGTTATTCAAATTTTTAAGCCTGAAAATATCGAATATTTACCGTAACTAATTAAATTTGTTCTATTAGACCTTGAATTTTTTACGAAAAATATGTACCATGTAAAAAAAAATTGTAATTCAGTTTTTGAGAGAATGGAAGGTCTAATTTAAATGATTCAAAAAACCTTTTACTTGTATTTTGGGAGGGCCGGCCGGTTTGACAATTTGACAAAAAATTACTTTTTTTTGAAAAAGAAAAATTGAAAAAAAAATGTTTTCTTTATTTTGACATATTTTGGAAATTCTGAACTTTTTTCAAAGCAATCGTACTGCTTTAACTGCATAGAGACGAAATGTTCAAGCGCGCAAGCGCCGCGTCGCCGTCTAACGAATAAGCATTGGTACGGAACCCATAGGAATGTAAACAAAATTTATACTTATTGTTAAAATCTCTATAAAATATCTGATAATTTGATGTGCATATGTCTAATGATCATTTTTGACCGCCAAATGGCATTTTTTTTTACTTTTTTCAATAGGTTTCCGAAACCGCTATACCTGCCTTCATAAAAATCAATTCTTTATCTTGTCAATACAAGTAAAATGTTGTTTGAATTATTGAAATCGGACGCTCTATTCTCTTAAAAACTGAGTTACCGTTTTCGGCACTTTTTGCCCCGTATCTTCGGAACGGCTAGACCTGCGTTCGCCAAAAACTAATCAGCACGTCTCCTTATCAATATGAATCGAATGTTCTTTGAATTATTCAAATCGGTTGATCGGTGTTCCCGAAATCGTCGACGAAAATTTGTCACACACACACGCACACGTGCACACACACACATCCATTTTTTCTAAGGTATGCCTTTAAAGCGTAAAGATATATAAAAATTTTAATTTTCGATTTTTTTTGCGATTACTATAACGGGAAGTTAAAAATGTCATTTGTCACGTTTTTTTTTTAATTTAAAGCTTTTAAAAATATTGAATTACGATACAGGAAATTCCAGCAATTTGCCTTAAGGCATGATGCTGTGCACCACTAGTTATACTTTTGTTTAAAGTATAGAAAATGTGTAGGATATTTTTTTAATTGTTTCAATTGTTATTCGAATTTGAACTTTTGGAAGCCACAATATACAAAAGCTTTTTATCTTATCTCTATAGTTTATTTATATAAGTTCATAATCAGTCATAAGCATCCAATATATATGCCAATGCATTATACTGGGTGTGAGCCGATGCTCTAAAGCCCATAGCATTGTCCTGCTGCTGCAGCGTTTGTTAAGTCGAGTGTTAAATCAAAGTAGTTGGTTTCAGCTTGTGTGCAAGAGAAGACGTTTTATTACAGAAATTTGAACTTAAGTGAATGTATTTAAGTACTGTAGAACGAGAATTCTGTTCTTCTGATGTAATATTATGTGAAGTGGTGTGAGGTGACGAATGTTAAATACATAGCGTCGTTTTTAATTGTTCAAGGAAAAAACATTTTTTCATATAATGTAATAGAAGCATGTCCGGTATATTTGGATATTCAAACGGATTTGGTCGCAGAGTAACCGCTCATGGATCGGAGCTGAGTCCATTCTGGTTTGTTATTGTTATTAGTTGATTTATATATATACACACACACACACACATATATATATATATATATATATATATATATATATATATATATATATATATATATATATAGAGTCGAGTCTGGATGCTCGGTATGGGCGTGTTTCTCGTCTCACAATTATGTATTTTATAACTTTTAGTCAAATTAGTTTCAAATCTTTTAGTTATTCATAATTTTTTCTAAAAAAATGTTTTTCTCTAATATGTTATTAAGTTTAATTTTTAAAATAAATTTTTGTTGAGTGTTTTTGTCCTGTGTTGCTGAATGATGACACGCATCTTGTGTCGAAACGTATAAATAAAAGTATTTACACTTTATACCTTTTTTATTTCGACGAATGGGCTGCTAGTTACTTTGAAATATGTTTCAACGTCGAAAAAACTATCAAGATATATATATATATATAAAAGGTAAATCAGTGATTTCATTCATTTTCGCACATAATAACCTACCGAGAATATTTATTTTACCTCCTGCAATAGCGAGTAAATCTATTACACAGAAAGTAGAAAAATATGATGCATGGTGTAAGTTATTTGTTTATTTTATACTGGCTACTCATTAAATTATCATAAAAATTCTAAATCTATTTTTATGGTTTTTATTTTATCTTACATTAAATATATTTTTAAGTACAATATTTTGTTTGTTTACCAAACTTTCAATTATGAACATTTGCCTTGTGTCTGTAATCTAACAAATCATTTGGGGTGGCATTTGTATGTTCACATACAAAATCCAAACTGTTCTTATATCTCTATAATAAGTATAATTTTGGAAAAACGAGTATAAGAGCGCCCCGCATGGTACGGACTATGGCCGAAAATATTCCCTTAATTTCTCATTGTTTCTCATTGTTTGATATTCAGTGTCATCTCCAATACATTACAATATTATATCAAAATCCAAAATATTTCGCAAATACTTCTAATATGTTTTATTATGCCTACACGTTATTATATATATATATATATATATATATATATATATATATATATATATATATATATATGTATATATAATGTAAATCAGTGATTTCATTCGAGAATATTTATTTTACCTCCTGCAAGAGCGAGTAAATCTATTACACAGAAAGTAGAAAAATATGATGCGTGGTGAAGTTATTTGTTTATTTCATACTGTCTACTCATTAAATTACTATATATAATATAGAATATGAATATATAATATGGCGTTGTTTGTAATTTCACATGGTGCCTTTAAAAGTATTTTACGTAAAAGATATTAACGATATTGTAATTTGAATATTTTTTATAAAATAAAGCAAATGTGCCTCAATATAATATAAAAACTTAATGTTCATAAAGCTGTATACATAAATGTTACGTCTAAGTTTATTTGCACGCGTAAATTCTTGTTTTACTCTAAATCATATATTTTATTCTAAATTGAATTGTGTTTTTGCCATTGCTATTGCTTTTTTGTGCTCGTTTTATACTCGGCCTATTTTTATTATAATAAACCATTTAATTGCAATTTTATTTATAAGTGCTGTCAACAAGATATTCGGCTTACACATGCTTTTAACTGTAAAATGTAATCTTCCAATGTTATCTATTTTCATTGAGTCAGCATTTAGATGTGATATTTGTTATGACAACGTGCGATAATTTTCTAATAATTATTCCAACTTAACGATTAGAAAAATATATTAATACCATATTATGATGCACATATTACAGGACAATAAAAATATATTTAATATCCAATTTCTCGGTAATAGCATGCTTTTTTTATATTCGTACATTACCGTTCTCAAATAGTTAATGTTGGTTACCAAATTATATTTCGGGTATAGCATAGAATACCTGTATTTTTAACAAGAAGTTATGAACTATATTATAATATTTTAATTGCTAATTATAGCAAGTCAGACAAGTTATATTGATGTATTCTATACATAAAGGTGTTTATAACGAGGACTGGATATTGTTTAACGAAAAGTATCCATGCATGCTTAATATTTCTGTTTAACATTTTGAAGTGTAATACTCTAAGTAACATAATTAATGCATATTTTTTATTTTGTAATTATCTGCTATTTTAGGATGCTCTTCGGATTTAGGTGAAAAATGTTAATTAAATTGCATAAAGTATTTGTTCTGAACTTTTGTAGAATTTTATAAACATAACTAGCGTGTGATTTAGTTGTTGAGTTGAGTAAAGATTTTTTGTTACTGTTAAGATGGGTTATTGATTTGAATTGATGCTCTGTTTTTTTTAAATATTTTTTATAAAATATGCAAGTTTCCAACGAATTGTACTTTGTTTGTTAAATATTTCAATATGTGTATTCAAAATTTCAGTTTTCTGCAGTACAGGTAGCAATTTTTTTTACCTGTAATTTTCCTATAGATGGATATTTATTTAATTCTCGGTATTTAAGTTATCATGTGTCAAGTCGGTGTTTGTTCATACCTGGTTAAATCATGTTTTATAACTGTACAATAACAAGCAATTTCGGTGAAACTGCATTTTGATATTGAAACGTATTTTATCTTGTAGTAATGTCATCATACATATAAGTTTTCATCGAATTTATATTATTTAAAAGCAGTTCGATATTTAAAATTGATTTTCGTTGTTGTATTTAATATTCCATTCTTTATTAGTTATTATTATTACTATTATTCAGGGCCGGTCCTGGGGTCCTTAGCGCCCGCATGCAACTTTTTTTCTAGCGAGACCCCCCCCCACCCCCTATTAATTTTCACCGTTTTAACAGTTTATCATTAAAATTATATAAATATTTTTTAAAAATTGATTTTTAGTTATTTTGAATTTAGTACACAAAATATTAGATATAATCTAGAAGGGTAAAAATATATTGATTTTAAATTTATTTATTATTATCGATATCAATAAATAAAACAATCCCTGTCATAATTTCACATTTTAGTAATATTCAATATGTAGTAAATTGGTTAAGGATGTAAGTTCGACTACCATAGCAAAAGAATTAATATTTTTGTTAGATTAAAGTTATAGAATTTAAGAAATGCATTTCAGAAATAGTATTTATTATTTTGATATAAAGATCTTGATATCAAAATAATAAATACTATTTCTGAAATGCATTTCTTAAATTCTATAACTTTAATTTAACAAAAATAATAAGTGAAATAAATAAATTAATTTTTAATTATTCTGGATTTAGTTAATGGCATTAACTATTTGAGACTACTTATTCAGACGGGCGAACTAAAAAATCAATAAAAAGATGTCTGCATATTAGTAAAACCTATTATAAATACATACCTATTATATAATATAAATCTATTTGAGGCCATTTTTAAAACGTTTTACTTGCCACGGACCACAGGTGGTTCACGGGTAGCATTCATTAGGCGGTGTGGACAACTGGCGGTGGTCCACGTCCATTGTTTATCATCCGGAGACGTTGGCTACCCTTTGTCCGCGAACGTTTATAATTTTTTAAATAATTATATATTTCGATTATTATTTATTATATACTTTATATTAACTAATTCACACAATCATTGAGACCTTAACGCTAATAACTGCAAAAATATACGTGATAACCCTTTTTGCTCAATAACACAAGGACTTATCATTCGCACGCATACATTCTTGTATTCCAGAATAATCAAACGTTTAAAATGTAACAGTATCAAAAAAGTTAGTTTTTGTTTCTTTATTTTTGTGATTTCAATAATTTACATTTTAAATTAATGTTTTTTTTTCAGCACGAGCCCTAGTCACTTAGAAAATGTCAGAGAATCTCATAGTTTAACTTTTACTTCACCTTTATCAAGTAAGTGCTTATTTGATATCTGTAAATATAATATGCATGTTGGTATTCCAAAAATAAAATGAGATGACAAATTTCTCAAACAGGAGGGTGTATCTAATTTTCAATTTTTGAGTTTATTTACTAGTTCCGAAAGCATGTTCATAGATTGTAGTAGAAAGCATACTAGTTTGTTTTTGATAGGTAAAAGACGTAAATTCGGCAATTTGCTATTAGTGTGAAAATTGTATTCGGCTATATAACGATTTATATAAGATATTAAAGCCCGAATTGTAGAGGATTATAATCGAATGTTTATATATATATAATATATTATAAGTTTTAATAATGATTAACAATTTATATTTAATTTTATGTATTAATTATCAAACGATAATTATACTTTAGCAAATTGAAACATTCGAATTTGGAATTAGTATACAATGAACCCTAGTAGAAACCCCAGCGAACTATTCGACTAACATGTTTTCACAAAGCTAGAAATTTTTTAAATGATTTTATTATCTGTTCATTAAGATAGTAACATTCTGGTAGACATCTGGCGGTTGCGTCATCATCCCTTAAATTTTTAAAAATGTAAAAACAAGGTTTTTATAACCTGCTCCAAAATGGGTCAATTTTTAGGGCGTATTCGTTTAACTGTTCAAAGGTATATGTAAACAGCCAGAACATTCTGACGGTTACAAGGGTCTGCCAGTCTAGTATAAAATAGTCACGACGCACAAGGGTATGGGCACATTGCCATACATAATCGGCCCCATCCTGGTATTTAAATAAATAATTTATACGCCATTTTGAAGGTCTTCTTGAAAAAATCCGATATATCAATCTTCAATATTGTACCTCACCTTATGGCCGAGATACCAGTGAAAATATGCCAAATTGTCCCCCTTTTCAAACTCACTTTTTGGCATAACCATAACAGATATCGAAAAAGAAATTAATTGATTCCACACACATTGGATTAGACCATATAATGTAGAACAATTTATGCCAAATAATCATTTATTATTAGCTAAAAACGATAAAAAGAAATCAATTCATGTTTTCGGGTAGTGCGTTTAGTTCGACTACTTTCTTATTAGCATTATTCGAAAGTCTATTGTTTTTTTTGCTGCAAATATTGTTTAAATCAAATTTGTGGAACACATTGAGAAATTTTCGAAATTCCGATTTGCTTCGCGTCCGAACGGATTCTATGCGGGGTAGTATTAGCATTATTTAAAATATCATTTAAAAAAATTCTAGCTTTGTGAAAACAGGTTACTCGAATAGTTCGCTGGCCGTTAGGCTATAAGCGAAGTACAAAACGATCGAGTAATTAATTTGAACTTGTGCACATTATACCTAACTTAGTTTTAAACGCTTATATTTAAAGTTATTTATTGTAGGATATTTCGAGAAGAAAAACGCTATCCTGTAGATTTTCATTTGATGATTGTATTTAGTAAAAGTCGCCAAAAAATGTGACCTCAACACCAGATTTCCAGTTTCATCGAATAGAATTTTTATTATCTCCACATATCTAATATAAATTAAATAATAATTAATTAATTCGTTGCTTTATTCATCTATGCTACTTCATTTAACTCAACCATGAACCACAATTGGTTCAAAATCCTTAAACTTTGACTTGCGATAAGAACACCGTAGATATTCAAATGAATTGATATGAAAAATCGTATTAATTATTAAAACTCACGAAGGGCGTATATATTACAAATTATGACTATTTCCTGAATATATTTATTTTTTTATTCCTTGGCGTACTTATCAATGTCTCAAATGATTATGCTGTAACGCTTAAAATTGATAAATTCAGTTTTCAAACGCAAGGTCAGAATAATATTTAGTGATACTATACAAATATAAAACACATGATATTTATGGAAACCATGTGTCTTCTAGATCGAAATCAGTTCATAAAACAAAATAACATCATGACACGAAAAACATTTTTATAACCTTTTACCCAATTTTATAAACCTGATGTACATCATATTGGAGGCCTTCAATGGATTAAAAATTTATAGTATCTCATTGAAATAGTAAAAAGTTGAGATTTAATTATAAAAACCGATCAAAATGGCTACTGGCAATAATTCACTAATGGAAGAAGAAATAGCTCTCATGCAACAATATCTTAATGGTGAGAAATACTTGTTTATTTTTAATTTACAATTACATATGTTGGGTCAAGTAAAAAGTTCATATCGTTTATTTAGTGAAACTCAACAAATTTTTTATGGGGTGAAAATAAATTTATTCAAACTAAATATGCTTCATTAATATCGACAATGTTTCGCCATTATTCGAGAGGAGCCATGATGCCATCGGTGAAAAACTTCTGTGGTTTCTGGTTGAAATACTGAATCGAGCGCTTTTTACAAGCTCTTTTTGAAATCAGTTTAATTCTATAAGATAGTTTTGCAGAGATCGGATCGGAACAAATGTTCGGAACAAAAATTTCTCAACTAACTTTTGGCAGATCATCAAATAAGTGTATGGTCGGGCTTTGTCATGATGGAAGACAATATCTTCAATTAAGGCCGTTTTTTCTAATTGTCTGGCGTAATCTCTTTATTTATTTAAAGTAGGATTGATAATTAATGGTCTGATCAACTGGAAGTAGCTCACGAATAACAATTATCTTCCAATCCCACCACAAACACAGCATCACCTTTTCCAGTGTCATTCCTCACTTGTAAACGTTTGTCGTTGCTCATCATAACTAAACTATGGTTTATTTCGCCTTCGATTGTTGTATACTTTTTCTTATCAGTTATGAAATGTTTCAGAAATGGTTCGATTTGAAAGTCCCACACATCGAGCTTCCTTCTGTACTTAGCTTTATGTAATTGGTTAAAAACAGTTTCCTGATCAATTGCTAGTTCCCTCCTAATATCGGCAAAGAGCTGATTTACTTATTTTGCTCTACTTTTTTTCACAAGCCTACGCAGCGCTCTTCCCTCTATCATAATAATATTGCAAAATATAGCGATTTTTTACATTAGTTTTCTCCATTTTCAAACACAAATAACTTTTGAACTACATCACACATTTTTTCGATTATACCATCAAAATAATGCTCGAAGTGTCACCTTTCACTTGTAATAATGCACTTCATGAATTATTTGTAACTAAAGCCGTCTATCACGGAAAACGAAACGATTTTTTTTTTACTTTACCCAATATTATATGTGTTAAAGCACGTCAAAAAGTTTCGAAACTTATAAATATACTGCGTGTGCGTGATATTTTGCTGTAGGGCAAGTTGCACCAACCTATTAAAGGCGAACCATATTTAATTTAAATTTAGTGGAATCATCGTGCAAAGGCTTGATAAACGCGATGAAACTAGTGCAAACGATACCTGATTTAAACATTTTCAATCGAACTCGTACGCTCTACCGAAAAAAAGACCTAAATTTGCCCGAACAGTTGGTCATATTAGTAGAGAAAAATACTCACAGAGGAGAAAACGCTCGCGTTGAATAGCACTTATTGCTTGTTGTGAAAAAGAAAATATCATTTAACATGTATTATTTTATAAGAAAATTTAATAAATATATGTTTATTCATTATGAAATTATAATAAGTAGCATGTTTTTTGAATTTTCTGGGAACCATGCTCCAGGGGCTCAAATGCCTCCAAACTAATAAAAACAAATAATCTGGAAGCTCTTAATATTAACTCTATATAATAACAAACTAATATTAACAAAATCCGTACTCCAACCAAAATTTATTTAGAAATCTAGATATATTTAAGAAATATAGATATATAAGTATTTTATTTTATTAATGATATAATTTTCTTTGTAGATCAGCTGGGTTTGCGAGCGAAGGATAATTCCGATTTAACTCGCGGATCTATGCGAGAGCAGGAGGAACAGCTGAATATATTGCGTAAAGAAAATTTTAATTTGAAATTGCGTGTATATTTTCTAGAGGAACAAAAATCGGAGAACACCAGTTATGAAGCATGCAACAAGCAAAATATTGAACTTAAGGTAATTATTTTTTTTAAAAGTAACTTTAATCCATTCAAATCTCTTCAAAACTATTGATTAAACTATTTGATTCGAGTTAAAATCATTGCAGCAGAACTTGATGTTAAATGGTTTATTTTAATTTTTAAACCTTTCGACTCGAATGCGGCAAATTACGTATTAGCTATGCAATTCGCGTGTGGAAAAGAAAAACTTTAATATAATTCATAATTTCATAATTTCTGAAAAGGGTAGACTGTTTCACCAAAAATTAGGTTGCACCGAACTTGCGCGATTTAAGTGTTTTTATTGCTTTGAGCAGCTAGTTTTACTATGGACCTAAACAAAGTCAATCTTATAGCCGCCCGACTTCATAAAACTCAAATGCATTCAAAGTTTCATGGTAGAGTGCATTTACCTTAAGTAGTACAAGGGATTGGTGAATAAATTACGGTTTACTAACATCCGATCGTCATTATTCGTTCCAATGAAAAAATGATATTGAGGCATGTCAGGACCATATAACACATAAACTCCTTTATTACTTCCTATGCAACTTTTTTGTTATTAATACTGCATATTGCACTCTCATGATGATGATAAACGTAGCGTAATCATAGATTTTAAAAATATGCATATTCGATTTTAATAAATTTTTAATTATTTTATATGAATATTTTAAAATTTTATTTCTTCACTGTCTAAAGTTTAGACTCTAAACAAATGGATTTTAGAAGTTTATCCAGGATTTTAAAACGATCTCGTTATCCTTTAATTTTAAACGGTTTTTGAAAATCTGATTTTCCAAAAATTTAATTTTTTCACAATGTCAAAATAACTTCTATATTATCAAAGACCATTTTTTCAAATGATTTTTTTTGCAAACAAAAAAATCTTAAATGTTTTGCAGATTCCGATTTTCAATTTATTAATTAATTATATTTAACTTCCCGAAGGAGAAGTTTATGTTTTCGTCAAAAAATCCGATTCTCTAATTTTATATTTTCTCAACGTTTTAAGCCATTCTGAATCGAATGAGACCAAATTTGGAAAAAGTATGTGTGTATGCGTGTGCGTGTGCGTGTGCGTGAACAGATTTTTTGCTATGAATCGACGTTTTCTCAAAAAACGGCTGAACCGATTTCAAAAATTTAAAAGCCATTCGATGTATCTCGATGAGGACTATCGTTTATCACTTGTGTGCGACGATCGGCTTAACTAAATTGTTTTTCGGCGATTTTCACGATTTTTTTTTGGTGATAGATATCATGGTCTTCTAGATCATACTAAAATATTACGGCCCTACGACAAGCCGTTTAATTTTAAAAATTTGTCAAAATTTGCAAAAATTAATATCGTTTTTTTGGCATTTGTTAAAATTAAAACTTTCATCGACGTTTGCTCAAAAACGCCTGAACTGATTTCAGAAATTTAAAAGCCATTTGATGTATCTCAATGAGGGCTATCGTTTGTCAGTTGTGTGCGACGATCGGCCGAGCCGTTTCTTTGTAATTTGGAAAAAAGTGTTAAACTTTTCGTTCACATTTAAGTTCATACTACCGAATCGATTTTAAAAAATCAAAAACTGTTCGATAGATATTAGATGGGAATGACACTGATTAGTTTTAGGTGAAAATATACCGAGCCGCTTGTAATTAACTGTTGAAAAAAAAAAAATTAAGCCGATTTTTATGGAACTTTTTTGGCAATATATATCATGGTCTTATAGAATTTACTGAAATATTACGGCCTTACGACAAGTAGTTTAATTTTTAAAATTCATCGAAGTTTGAGAAAAATAGTTTTTTTTTGACGTTTGTTAAAATTAAAATTATACGATTTACTTCGTATAACCATAGAGTACTTGGTCTTAATCAACATACTAAACCATTAAAGTCCTACGGAAACTAGTTCAATTATAAAAATTGTTGATTTTTGAAAATACTCTGAGTTAACGTGTTTGTTCGTTTTCATGTTAGGTGTGATAAATCCACTCGGAATACATTTATTCACTCATAAATTATTTTTTATTGATTAAGTCGATTATTTACACATATTTGGAAGTTCATGTAACTTGCCTCAAGGCAAAATACCAATACCTATTAGTTATGTAATCAATTTACAATTTTGATTAAAACTTGGTTAATTTGCTTACCTTCATTTTTGTTATAGATTGAAATAGAGACTTTGAAAGACGAAATTGATGAAAAACAAAAAATATTAGAACAAGCAGCACAAGCGATTGAGGCAATGGAAGAGAATCAAACAGAAATGAAAACTAAATTTGATGAGAAGGTTCAAGAACTTCAAAATAAGATTTCTGATTTGGAGGTGAATAAAATCATTTCATTCAATACATATAAAATTAAATTTCTATTTATAATAGTATTTTCTTATAATTTTAGGATGGCCAAAGATCTAGTGGTTATTGTAACAGTTGTAACAGTGATTGTAAAGAAGTTGAGAATAATATTCCTAGTACTATAAATTCAGTAAGATCCTGCAGTTCGTCATTTGAATTACGAGATGACATGTTTAAGAAACAGAACATAGTGTCTGATTTAGAGAATAAGGTAATAGTATAGTGTTTTTTGTAACCTTAACATAATTACCAGTTGATGGATTTCGCTGCTTGCTATCATAGTTGCTTCATGTCAAATAATCTGCTAAAATGCGATCCATGTTTATTGAATTTTGATATAATTTTCTAAATGATTTGCCCTTACTACTTGTTATACTATCTAATATTTTATTGTATAATCTTAATAAATCATAATTATTATAAGCTAAAACTCCCTGGTGTAGAAATTCAAGAAAATTGTTTTTTTTTTATTACATATTTTTCCAATTTAGAAAATATGTGTACAAGAAGATTTCTTAAAATTTAAATTATTTTCTTCCTCTTCTGTTTCTCTCCTTTTTTCTTTTTCAATAAGATTTCCACGTTTTCTCGGACTTTACTGAACCGATTCATTTGAAATTTTCAGACAATCTACTTTATGGTCTTGTATTTAGCTTATACTAGCCTCATCCCTAAATTTAAATTTTTGCTATATTTTTTTTATGTGAAACTCAAAATGTGGTGAGAAAAATGATGCTTTTTTTCAGTCGCCATTATGTCAAAAAATTTTTTTTTAACTTAGTCCTAGTATATGTCATGGCGACATCATTCTAGATTAATAATTCTTTTTTTCATTTAGGACTGCTAGGAAGGCTGCAATATCAACAAACGCTAATTTTTTAAATTTTTTTTTTTTTTTACTTTTTTGTGTACTTTTGTAACATTGGTAAATAAATTATAGAAAAATGATAGTAAAAAAATTGATTGCTTTTTTTACAATGTTTTAAATGATCTAAATGAAAATTTAGATATAAATGAAATAAAAGTTAAGTCTCTACACTAAAATACCCCTTATGCTGATTTAATGACCCATATTAATTTTATTAAGGATACAAATATAGAATTTAAATATTAAGTAGAATTGATTATTTTTGGGTTCCATATGGATCATATAATTACACTTTATTTATTACAATACTGTATTTTAAAAATATTTATAATACTTTTTATTGCTATTTTGAATTAGCATTAATATTGAATTATATTTATCTTTCTTTTTTTATTACTATCAAGAATGTTATAGTTCAATAAATTACACTACAAAAATATATTGTAGCTTAGTAAAAAAAAAAAAAATATGTGATGATAATCTGTTTTCTATATACAGTTTAATTAGTTGTGAATCTTGAGAAATTATTATTCTGTCACATAAATTCATAATTTCATGTTTTCATATTTTTAGATTATGGATTTACAAGCAGATTTGATGAAACGCGATGGAGTAATAGCTGACATTAGGAATAAGTTAGATTCTCAAATTGGAATTTCAAATAATTTGGAATTACTTTTGGAGCAAAATGGAATGACTATAGCCGAATTACAGCTGAAAGTTTCAAGTTACAAGTCACAAATTTGTGAACTGGAAGAATGCTTGGATCTTAAGGATAATGAATTAAAGACAGTTCAACAAAAGTTAAATACCATCCAGCATGGAGAACCCAATCTTGTAGAAAACCGTGCTAATGATTTTAATAGAGTAAGGAATTCTTCTTAAAATATTTGCCTAAAATTAAATGTGAGATATTATTAAGTATCACAATGCATGTTTATTCTTTTTTTTTCAGTAAATTTCAGTAAACTGAAATATAAATAGTAGTTAATTGAACTGTGGTAAATAATAGATAAATTAATATTTATCTAATAAAATAGTTGCATTAAAATTAGTTTTGCTACATGTGAAATAAGTGTGCTTTACAAAGGAAATTATCAACACAATACTAGCTATCATTTTTTATTGTTTAGATACAAGAAATCATGCATTTGAATGAGTTGGTTGCAAAACGAGATTCTATAATTAAAAAACACGAAGAAGCTCATAGATGTGCTTGCAAAGTTATACAGTCATTCATGCAAAAAAATAAGGAGATGAGCAGAGAGCTGGACACATTAAAGAGAACACAGGTATAATACCAAATTAATGTACATTTTTATATTGAATATATAATGTTATTAGTCTTAGTTATTTTTCTTATATCTTTACAGTTTGAACGAAAAAATTCAGATAAAAAATATATTTCTTTTTTAATTTATTGCAAAAATTATGTTACAATATTTTTATCTTATGTGATGGCAATAGTTCATTCAATATTAAAAAAAATTCCAAGTAAAATTGAAATGATTAGTTGATATAGTATTATAACTGGAAATTTTTATTTTGTTTTTAATTGCAAGAGCTAATTTTAGTTTGGACTATCCTACTTAATGTTAATAAGGTGGGATTTGTTAACTTTAAATTTTAAGAATGTATTTCTGTATTTAATTATTTTTTACAATTTCTATATTTTAATAGTTTTCAATTTTTATTTAGCCCCATATGTCAGCTACTACAGCATCTGAATCAGAAAACTCAAGTGGTCAGTCACAAACTTTCTCAAACTTTTGTAAACATGGCAAAAACACTAATTCACCATATCTTTCTGAAGATGCTCGTCATGAAAGAGAGGTAAATTTTGTTTATCTAACTTTGCAATTTTATTTTTAAATTACATTCAAAATATATCTTTGAGTTTTGAAATGTTTATTTAATGTTACTTGCATTTAATGTTTTTATGATATTGTACTTTAGGTTTCTTTCGATCTATATTCCTATTATATGCCATTAATTATGATACTAAATTTATCCCTTACACAATACTCGAATCAAATTTACAATGAAACATATTTTCTCTCAAGTGTCTTCCTTAATTTAATGAAACAGTTTAATTTATGCTAAATTGTCTGCATCATGTAGAGTAATTTCATAAATTAAGTTATATATTTTATGTAAGTAATAATTACATACATAATAATAATTACATCTTTTTTAATTTGTGTGGTGTGTAACATTAGAGATTTTTGTAACATAAAAAAGTCATTTAACTATTTATCAAAATATAAGATCAACTTTCAACTAGTAGGAGATAATCTAATTGATTCTGAAATAAAACAAAAATACAAGTTTCTTTACTATTTATTTGTTATTTTAAACTTGAAGTTATTTAAAATGTATATGTAATATAAAAATATTTAATTACATTTATTACAGAAAATACTTGATAAATTAGCTTATATTTTATATCTGAAGTATTTTTTAAATAGTAAACTTATACCTTGTATAAGTTTCTATTCAAATTTTTACTTCCAGTTTTGGTGGAGGCTGCTGAGTGATATGATGATTGTGCCAACAAGCACTTTTTACCAGAAAATGTTCCAATTCTCTCCAAAAAAACGTTCCTAAAATTTTTATCGTTTGTCACATGTATTTAGAAATATATATTTTGTTGTTTTTTGTTTACAGAAATATAGATATGTGTATATAAAATCGACCATCAATGAGTGTTTCAGTTTTTATAAATATCTTAGTGTCAAATTGATCTGAAAATGCATGCAGACCAAAATCAATATTCCTTTTTTTTAAAAAAATTAAATGTTCAAGCACAGTTTATTTAAATAAAAAACATTATGTTGCTGTTTGCTAGATTTGTTAGTTCGCTATATAATAATGTAACTTTTTTTTTTTCAAAATTTTAATACATTGAATAAAAACACCATCATCAGCCTAATCACACACACTATTCAATAGGCAATTTTTTTGTTAATTTAAATATATATATATATATATATATATATATATATTATTTTAATTTTTAATTAATTTAATAAAATGATTCTCAGATGTAATTGCATTTGAGATTGCTGTGTTCTAAGACAGGCTATTTAGTTTAGACATAAAAACTTTGTGTATATCAATGTTTTAGAATTGTTTTTCTTTTGTTTTATAGATAGATATAGAGCTTCTTGAAAGCTTTTATAAAAAGTGCTTATCCAAGGGTGATTCTAAATCAACAACTAAGTCTGCTAATTCGAATCCACTGATGACTAAGAGCGGCGTAGAACAAAACTTGGATACTGTATGTAGTTATTTTAAGCTAAATATCTGTTTAAACAAATTTTAAATTTGAGGATGTTTTCTCTGTAGGATGGTGGTTTATCGCTGCATGTTGAATTAGTTCAAGAAAATAAAAAATTATTAAGACAAATTGAAGAACTTCGAAATGAAATTAGGTTTGTATATTTTATAATGATTTATTGTTTTAAATACCTGCTTAAAAGTAATTTTGCATTGTTCTGTATTGAAATTAGTATATAAATAGTTCTAATCTTTTATTGTGATTGTTACGTTATATTTCATATACACTGTTCTAGCAAAATGGATGATTATATAGTATTTCATTTTGAATATTATCCTAAAGGAATAACGTTTTGAACAGAATAGCCATCACATCAAAATATTTGCTCTGATGCAAGTCTGTTTTTGCAATTCCACTAAAAAATATTTCAAAATTTCTTGCCTTCCATATTTACATATTATAAGTAACATCACTTTGGAAATAAAAATCAGTTGTATTAGGTTTGTGTTAGTGATGACATCTTAAAAACTGTTCAGCCAAGTGAGTTAGTGAATATTAGCCAAATACGTATATAATCATTTATTTTGAAAAACTACTAACTAACTAAAATAAGTATGTTAATTATTTTAAAATTTTTGTTCTATTAAAATTTCTCAAATGACAGCTATTTTCAAATAAGAATATAGATTTAATTAATTCAGTTACTAAAAGTATAATTAAACAGAACTAAATTATTAAACATACTAGTTTTAATTAAAAATCTTTTTGCTGATGTCTCTGATACTTTAATGAATTAAAATGAATCTCAAGTTTGATTCCATTTTGTTATATTCATGTAATTTGCCTCACTTATAAGTATTGTTTTCACATAGCTTTTTTTTAGTTTTCAATTTTGATATCGCTTTTTGTTTTATCAATTTTAAAAAGTAAAAAGTCTTTAATAATTGAATATTGTAAAGTCAATTACATTTTAGAGCAAATACATTCAAAACTATTTACTTGTAGCTCATGATTAATTATGATGAAATTTTTATCCTAATATTTTAGAAAAAAGAAAAGTTTGATCTTATTTTTTTTTTTAATTCTTGTTTCATTTATTTTAGTTTTTTCTGCATTTATTAACATTATTTTTATCGGTAATACATGAGTAATTTCTAATGCATGTAATAACTAATCATTCAATTATAAAGTATATATTCACTTATATGTCTTTTAATTTTATAATCTTATTTACTAATTAATAATATGTTTCAATTCGACAGAAATGTACCAGAGAAGGAAAATAATGACACAATAAAACAATTACATGAAGAACTTGCTCAATGTAAAAATGAATATGATAGTGTAAAAGCTGAATTAAAAACTTTGCAAATTAGTTCAGAAAATGTCAATGTAGACAATACTCATTGGCAAGATATTTGTTTGACATTGAAGGGACATCTGGAAGAGCTAGCTGGTTTTTTGAAATCACTTCTTAGATCTGATTTGAATTTAAGTCTTCCTGATGATAAGTTCGAAAAGATCAAGCTGGCAGTTGATAAGAGTTTAGATCTATCCAGATCAGTTAGTTTATCGGTGTCTGGAATTATGAAAGAAGGCAATAGTTTAGCCCAGTTAAGTTCTTTGACAGCATACTTAGACACAAGTGCCCTTAGTGGCATAGAAAGGTTAAGTGGAGAATCAACTAACGATAATATTATATTAGATCAAGCAGAGACTATAAGTCATCTGAAAAACACAATAGTTGATTTAAAGAAACAACTTAACAATAGGCATTCTTTCAAATTTAAGTCAGATACCCGACCCAATCAAGAGTCATCAGAATCTGAAGCTTGGTCAGAACCAGATAGAAATATTTCATTTTCAAGAATGGGATTAAAAGAACCGGCGTCCACATCACCAAGTACTTCACCAAGGCGTAAATCTAATTCTTTTAAAGCTAACCAAAAAATTTTCAGTCGAAAACTTGCCATGGAGGAATCACATCAAGATGTGGCCGCATTACAAAATACTATCAAATTATTAGAGGGTCGTATTGCTGAAAATGATAAGAAGCTCTTAGAACGTGAATGTGATATGCTAAAAGCAGATAATGAATTCAGCCATGAAAAGCTTAAATTTGCTTCAGAATTGGAGGATTATAAACTTCAAAAACTTCAATGTGATAATACGTTGAAAGAGACACTTCACAAATTATCAGCATCAGAAGCGAACATTGTCGTATTGAGAGAACAGATTCATCAGATGTGTAAAACTTTATCTCAATCTGAAATGAACAACAAAGAGAAAGAACTTAAGTTTGCTCTGTTTGATGACCAGATAAACACAATGAAATCTGAAATGGAAATTAAAGATGCTGATTTACGATTTGCTGAAGAAAATTTAAGATGTTTACAACATGATATGAAAGATTTATCTGATAGGTTCACTAAACTTAAAGATGAAAATGAGAAATTGACATTGGCATTTAAGGAAAGCCTTCAAGTCAACGAAGAATTTTGCATGCAAATCAAGTCTCTCACAAAAGAAAAGAATGATTATGTTGAAAGTCATCTGAATGAAGTTGGTAGTTTAAAGAAAAAGTTTGATGATGATATTTCAAAGAACTGGGTAGCAAAAATAGATTATGAGTCCAAATGTGATGAAGTAGAAGCTGTACTTATTTTATTAGGAGAAAAGGAAACAGAACTTATACATCAGCAAACAGAAGAACAAGAAAAATTGAGGCAGCTTAAAACTGAATATCAAATGCAAATAGACGAAATGAAATGTAAAGAAGCTGATTTGCTTCAAAAGCTTCTTGAGAAAGAGGCTGATTATAAGACTTTATGCCACAATGTGGATCAGTTAACTGTGCAAATGTCAGAAGCGACTATTGATAAATCAAAGGCATCCAAAGAAAAAATGCAGTTAGAAAAACAATTATCCTTACTTAAGTCTCATTATGAAAAGAAAGTGAGAGAAATGCAATTAAAAATAAGTGAATTAGAAAAGGAATCTGCAGAAAATAAAAATAAATTAATTACACTACAAACATCCAACAAACGATTACTTGAACCATTTTGTGGCACTTCTAATGAGAATTCTTCAGATGAAGGAGCACATGATGACAGACTTGGTGTTTCATCACCTGATCTAGGAATTGATAGCGACCAAGGCAATATGTCAAATAACGAACTAATTTCTATTGAAAGGCCTCTTTTGAAAACCTTAGAACTGACAAAGTCGATGACAAATATCTTAGATTTTCATAAGCATGGTATGTATATTTAGATCTGTTTCATACATATATACACATAAATTGCATTTTACATTTTATTTTTTTTTAAATTATTTATTCATATATCTAACTAACCTTTTATGAACTAATATTAATGATGCAATTTTTATTTCCTTAGATCAAGATGAAGACAAAGTCAAGATTCTGGAACAGGAAAATATCGCTTTGCGCAAAAAAATTGTAAAAATGCGACACACTTTGCAGGAGGCTCTAGGCCAGATTGTTGCAGCTAACAAGAAAAAGCGGCAAGTTGAAAAGGACATCGCCGAGCAGTTGTGCAAAACTCATGGTGTACTCCGGCAAGTTAGAACTAACCTTGAATCAAATGCCAATAAGTGAATTGAAATATTATTGTTTTTAACTGTATATAATTGCGTGTGTGCTTGGTTATTAGGACATTACCTGAATTATGATTGTGTGTTTAAACTTGGTTATTAGGACATTACCTGAATTATGAGTGTGTGTTTATAAAAAAATTTTATTATGTGTAAATATATATCAAGTGTATAATAAATTTTTTATGGAAGCATTTAACTATTTTCTTTCATGGATTTTAACTATCTTCATTATATTTTATTACATCTGAACAGTTTTATTTTATGTGTAGTTTTATAAATATATTATTCAATACAATTTTGATGTTAAGAAACTGAATTTTTTGCAACTGAAGTTTTATCTAGTAATTTTTTTTTTTTGGAAAAGTTGAAAACTATAAGTAAGCGCTTCAAATGGTTGATCTTATATATTCATTATAATATTATGTTATATTATTTATTATGTTTTTATTTTTATTTTATGATAGAATCTTGAATTCAATGCATTAAACTTGATTCCAAAAAATATTGGTGAGCTGTATTTTGTTTATACAGCTGCCAGGCATTTGATAATATTTAGCAAGAAAAAAAAAATTATAAAGTTATTTGCCACTTCCGCGAAATTGTAGTCGTATTTAACCAGCAGATTGTTTGAAGTCGCAATTAATTGTAAACATAAGCGCTTAAACCAATAAAGTCAGGTTTGCTCCCAACACATATTTTGGGTTCTTTATGTATCTAATTTACATGATGTTTTTATTCTCTAAAGCTTAACAACGGCAAAATTTGATGACTTTTTTAGTTTCAAACATCTTGTAAAATTAATGGAATATGAATTTATACTAAACAATGGCGTATTTATACTAAACAATTGGCATGTCAATGAAACGAAGACGGCCCATATGAGTGCCATATTATTCTCATTAAATAATTTTATACAAAGAGTTTATTTCAATGAAAGCCTGGTTTTCATAAAGCTTTGTAAAATATCTACACATTCATTGAGAATCGCGTATTTTGCAAAATATAAGCAATTTAAGATTAAATTGATAGAATTGAATTGGCTCACTAAACTACAAGATGAAGAGGTGATGCAATAAATCAAATGTCGGCCTTATCCAGCAAATGCAAAAATTAAAAGTGGGTACTTACGCACCATGATATGTTTCTAATAAAATCATGTACAATTATATCAAAATTCCGTTCGCAGCGAGTCTTTAAGGACAGTATCAACCATCGTGCGAAAATTGATTACATCACAGTCAAGAGAATTGCTTTCTATTACAATTACAATGTCCATTTCTTTCCTTTTATTGCTTCAATGTATATTTATTGTTTTTTCTAACAATCTGTTTTATACGTTCTGAGAGATTTATAATTTACTAAAAATGGAAGGACTTTACACATTGCGCATTACGCATTACAGGAACTAATTTCAGAAATAAGGTATGATCGAAAAAGCACAATATTTTAATTCGGTAATCGTAACTGATTTGATAATTGAATTTCAGGTGACCCGACTTTGGGAAATGAAAGTTTATAAATAGCTGTTGTTAGTGGAGGAACAAGATAATTATTTCAAGGTACATTGCGAAACAGAGATAGGGGATATTCATAAATTAATTACTTATAGTTAGCGTCCAAAGGAATTGATGTGCCAGGTGAAATTTCTTCAAATCAGAATAGGAAAAAATACAACAGGTAAAATATATTTTGCTCACTTCGAAAGTAATGTAAGTTTTTAATTAGAATATAAAAAATATAAAAGACACTTTCGGAAATATGCCGTTATTTTCTGAATGTAGACATGCTATTTTAAACTAACCGAAATCTTTCAGCACATTTTTAATCTGCATTAATAACTATAATGGACATGTTTAGCTAAATCAAATCTTTAGTTATATCAAATAATCAAAATGAACATTTTCGGCCTGAAGCAAAAATTAAAAGACGTTCAACTTAAATTGAATATAATTGCATTAACTGGGTTTTAAAATTGCGTTTGTGTCCGAATAAGACATATTATATTTCAATCAAAATATCCAGAACTGTCACTTCAAAATCGAAATAGAATCCTTAAAAATGCAAGTTTGGAAAATGAGAGTTGTATTTTGATTTTTTTTTTAAATTCACACAACATAAAGAATTTAAAATAATTAGCAAAAGTAACAACTTCGGTATTTACTGAAAAAATGTGATAACCTGAAAATTGTTAAATTTAAAATATTTTTTAGAGATTGAAATTATTTATCGATCAAAATTTATTAATCATATTTATTGATGGTGTAAAAACCTAGATCCCAATGTCCTTATATAATAAAATTTACTTTATTTATTTATTATTTTACTTAATTTATTATTACATATTATATTTTATTTTATTATAAGAATACTTATACGGACCATTACATCAGAGCAAATATAATTTACGCATCTATCTGTTGTCTTAATTAAAAACTTGAAATTTTTTTTATAAATCATTTTTTATTAATTAGGAAATTCCGTAGTTTTATATTTTTCAATATTTTTAAAATTTAAAATTTGAATTTTTTAAATATATTTAGTATGAAATGTTATGAAAATATTAATGTAATATTTAAAATTATTAGTTTTGTTAATGGCCCTATGAGTTGAATTTAACAAGAAAAATATAGGTACATAAATTGTTATTTCAATTTATGATACAACCGTTAATTAACTTTGAATTAACATTCATACATATAAAAGAAAAATATAACTATTAAAATACTGCCCGTTTTATAAGTTATTTGAAACAGGAAAAAATGGTTAATAAATTAAAATAGAAAACAAAAAATCTATTTTTGGTCGATTGTTATATTTAATTGTATAAGATAAAATTCGATCACATTCTTATCTTTCTTAATTTTTACTTTCATTTATGGTAAACTCCTAATTTTTATTTCATGCATTAATGCGGTATATTGGATTGTACGAGAACATCTTAAAATAATATTTTGTGGTGCTATGTTTTGAAATAAATTTAAAAACAAATCCAAAAATTTTTAACGTTAAAAAAATATGATTCTGGAGTTAAATTTTCGAAGAAACTTAAATGTTATTAGCTATTAGCTAGATTAGTTGTTTATTAATAATTTAATAAAATAATAATTTTAGAATTAGTTTCAAATTAATCTAAATAATTTTTCAAGAATTAAAGTTATGATCTTACGCTTGAAATCGTTTATTTTGAGATAGTTTTTTTTTTTTAAATTACAATGTTTATTACAACTGTTAAATAGTTAACATCTAGTTATATTGATAAATAATAACATAAATTTAAATAAATAAGAGAGCAAATGATAGAATTTACATGAAAATAATATCCGTAGTATGATGATTTAATATAATATAAAACCAAATAATAATAAAAATAAAATTAATAAATAATATAAATAAAATTTCTGAAAAATAAAATAATACTAGAAAAACAATAAAATATAACAAAGTAATAATAATAGATTACTTAATTTAATTTTACTCTTTTCGATAATAAAGTGATTTTAATACAAAAGTATGAACGTTTCCGGAAATATATAATATATTACACTTATTAAGTTTATAAAATACGGCACTTTGTCTGAAGCAAATATTGTGTTTTTTTGCAAAGGCTCTGAAATTGAACTGCAATATGGATTAATTGGATTTGACGATTGCGAGGTACCATTGAGGGAAGGATCAGAGCAAATCGCAATGTGCCGCATCACACCGCATTTATAGTATTCAATGAACAAAAATTTTTGCGCGTTGTTCGTGTCAGCTGATTTATTTTGCATGAGCACATTCGAGATGAAATATAAATCAATAATATCCGACCAGGTGTCTTCAATCGGCAAAGGGGGTAACATTATCGTTAGCTATCTGTACACGTTGGCGCCTGCGCAATGATTTTAGTAATATTTGTACCTATAGCTATATCTCATAATTGCTTTTTATTGCGTTAAAGTCATTATTATTGGACTTGAGCATAAAGACCAATTTTGCTCATGTGATTTTTCAATCATCTATGATGAGATATAGCATGAATATCAAAGCCGACTACTACCCTGATACAAGAAATCTATATATTTGTAGAAAAAATCCTTTTACTAATTTTTATAATAAAGTTAAATAAAAATATTTTTTTATAAATTTTAAATTCTCATAAGCTTTGTATCCAGAAATCACTCATTCAACTATTTACAGCAATTTAATTTATTTTAACTCTTTTCATAAAATATTTATACAAATAGATATTAAAACTTAAGCGCAAAATTGTCCAACATTCAGTATTAAGATAATACTATTTTCTGTTACATGTTACATATATATATATATATATATATATATATATATATATGTATATACATGGTCTGTTCAAAAAGTACCCGGAATTACTAATAATTAAATTTCGCGGGTCTGGAGTGTCTGATTGTCAAAATTTTTTTTTTATTGTGTTGGTATACATGCCCCTAAAGTATGATGAAATTTTCAGCTATATTCACTGTTTACTTTGTCTGTGGTAGTCGCTAAGGTTCGACGTGTTTTTCTGAGCTCGGCGATTTTTACAATGGAAGAATTGAAAAAGTCAAAGAATTTGTATTAAATTTTGCGTAAAAAATGAAATAAAGTGTTGCAAAGTGCAAAAATTCACCAGATATGGCTCCGTGTGACTTTTTCCTATTCCCAAAGTTGAAGAGACCCATGAAAGGACGGCGGTTTTCCTCGATTGAAGAAAATCGCCGAGAGTGCTCAAGGACATATCAAAAAGTGAATATCAAGGGTGCTTCGAAAATTGGAAAAAACGCTGGCATAAGTGTATTATATCTGGGGGGGACTACTTTGAAGGGGACCACATTAATGTAGACGAATAAATAAATATTTTTTTGAAAAAACGAAAATTACGAAAACTTTTTGAACAGACCTCGTATATATATATATGGATTAATAATGGTTTTATATGTTATTATGACACAAAATTAAAATACAAGTGTTTTATTATTATTATTATTATTATTGAAATTAATTAGATGAAATTTCTTACATATTATTTATTTAGTTTTAATTTTTATAGTTAAATTGATTACCACTGAATGAAGGCTAAGATGCTAGCCGAAACGTATGGATTTTAAATAAATAAATTTCTAAGAACTTTCATACTATTTTTATTGATGTAACGCTCGACTTTTTAACTCAAATTAAACGTATTATACCAACATCAAATTCAAGACTATTCAAAAAAATGTATATATATATACACATATATTTCTAGCGCCCCCCCCCCTATTAATTTTAACTGTTTTAACAGTTTATCATTAAAATTATATAAATATGTACATATTATTTTTAAATTAATTTTTAATTATTTTGGATTTAGTTTTATCTAGGATTTTTAATTATTTATGATTTAGTACACAAAAAATTAGATATAATCTAAAAGCGTATAAAATACATTGATTTTAAATTTATTTAGAAAATCGAGGCGATTCGCCGGTTGATTATTATCAAATATTTTTAAATTTTCAATTATTTTTAACGTATGTGCAATATTAATATTTGGATTTTGAAACATTTTACTTATTTATTATGCGATTTATTCTATTGAGCAAATCATGCCAGGAGAGCTAAAAAAAACTAGCTTTCATGTATTTCATGTTGGATTTTTTAAATTTTAATTTAATTTAATTTTTCATTATATACAATACCAAAAGTTGTGGCGTAAAATTCTCCTTATTGATATCGTAAGACCCGAATTGTATTCATTCTTGTTTTCCCGTAATTGTGATAATTTTTAACGTATTTTAGAAGTATTGTCCAAAAATCAGTAAAAAAAAATGAACAAAAAAGAAAATACACATTTTTTTAACTATATTGAATTTTTTTTTATTATATTCGATATGTATTATTTCTGCATATTTAATAATTATTAAATTTAGAGTATGGACACCACTAGGTATAAAAAAAGCCTTAAGATTTTTGTTCCAAAGTAAATTTTGCTTTCATTTTTTAGATTTGTTCCATTTCCATAACCCTAATCACGCATGTCTTCAACATTCAAATTTCATCAGAAGCGAAACATTTGGAACAAAAGCAAAAGTTACAATTCAATTTCTCGGAATAAACATGCCATTTTCTAAGCACTGACTCCCCATTTTTTACTTTCCCGATTATTCCCGATTAATTTGTTTATATTTTTAACAAGTTCCGTTTCAACTAAATCAGCTCGCAATTTTTCGTCAATAATTTCAAACTTTGTAGGTTTGAGCTTACGGGATTGAACACTAGATTCTTTCTATATATATATATATATATATATATATATATATATATATACAATGTGTTGACGTTTAGATATTAATTGTAATTTATATGTTAGGTATTAGCAAAACCATAAATAGCATATTTTTTAAATCGTACCTTTTACAATAAATATTTGCTCAGTTGAACACCATACATGGATCAAAGAATTTTTGTGCCTGATTAAACTGTCCTTTCGTGCTTCAATGAAATCACGGTTGATCGCTTCATTGACTCGACGCAAAATTAGGGTGAGATGTCATGTACTAACAAAACTAAACACTCCTAAAACGTACGTTTCCAGTATGCCTGAATGATTTAGGCTCTTTTCTTACTTGACCAGTATAATCCTTTTGTAACAGTTTTGCTTTGAAATTGACTAACTTAAAAAAAATCGATAATAAAAAAATCCTTTAATTAATTCATATAATCTTATGAAATGTGCTCATGTGCAATAAGTATAGACGAAAAGTAGTATTTAAAAGAAAGTTTAATTATTTATTGTTTAAATGTCTAAATTATAGTTATAACTTTTGTGGAACTCTTTTTGTTATATTTCTGTATATTAAATAATTATGTATGATATAAGGTTCAATTTAATTATAATTAAAAATATAATTTTATGCTAGCTACGGCATGTTAGTTGAAATAGGTCCTTACCATAGTAACGTTAAGCATGCGTTTCCAATATCGCGAAAGAGTGGCCACTAACAAATACTACATTCTACCCGTCTGTCGTTACTTCAAATTGAAGCAATTATTACATCTGGCACACGCACCGCACGCACCTTCGTTTGTTTAGGTATTATAAATATTCATTAACTACATAATTGATATTACAGTTCATTAACCACCTTGTTGAATTTTCGGTTATATTACTAAATGATATATGGACTAAAAATAAGGCCCAAACTTGATTCCAACATTTAGATTTTCAATAATATTGCATATCAATTATAATTTCTTTCAATTATTTATAGAAATATTTTTTTTAAAAAGTACAAATATCAATATTAATTATCGACAAGATCGAAACTTAATACAATATTGCGTATCAATAATACATAATTTTATTTAATTATTTACTGAAAATTCTTAAATATTAATTAGTTTATAATATTTGTATTATTATTTTAAATCTGATTTGTTAGAAGTTTTGACATTAAAAATTGCCATAATTATTGCAAATTGAATGCAGTAGAAGCAAAGGTAGTTATGGTACTTTTAAACATTAATGAACTCCCAGGAGCTTTTAAATATTGAACGTTGAACTTAAGTCATATATTGTTGCTGCATGCAACCAACGAAATCTGCGCACGGTACTCAAGTGCATAACTCGAGTTCTTATTGCGGATGTTTATTTTAGTTATGGTGTCTGTCTCTTTAGATTTATTAAAATAGACAATAGCAAATTCTCATTATTTCTACGTGTGTGCATTTAACACTCTTAACTGAAAACTTCTACCTTAAGAACTGGTGAGATTAGTATTTACTTTTTGACTAAATTGATAATATGCAACGCATAACAATTAAGGGTAAATATATTATAATTAAACTGTAAAACAATTTAATTTTTTTTAAATGTGGATGAACAAATTACAATATATTTTATGGAAGATATATATAACATACACTCACACACACACACACACACACACATATATATATATATATAATAAAATTGTTTCTTGGGCATCCATCCAGTAAATAAAAAACAGTTTTAATGAAAAATGTTTTTATTTAGAGAACATACGTTTCGGGTCTTGATTTGACCCATCTTCAGGGCTACAATTAAATAATTCAGGGTTACAAATTAAAACAATATAAAAAATACATAATTAACAGACAAAAATAAGTAAAACAATGTATATGAAAAGTATATATGAAAAACAACAATAAAATAAACAACTGTAAAGAAACTCACCATACAAAAAAACTTTGAAAAATAACACAAAATTGCACGAAAAAAATAAATATGAAATAAAAAATTGATAAAACGTCGAGTATGAAAATTTATAAAATAAATAAACGTTTTGTCAATTTTTTATTTTATATTTATTTTTTTCGTGCAATTTTGTGTGTTTTTGTGTTATTTTTTAAAGTTTATTTGTATGGTGAGTTTCTTTACATTTGTTTATTTTATTGTTGTTTTTCATATATACTTGTCATATACATTGTTTTACTTATTTTTGTCTGTTAATTATGTACTTTTTATATTGTTTTAATTTGTAACCCTGAATTATTTAATTGTAGCACTGAAGATGGGTCAAATCAAGACCCGAAACGTATGTTCTCTAAATAAAAACATTTTTCATTAAAACTGTTTTTTAATTACTGGATGGATGCCCAAGAAGCAATTTTATTATATTATTTCACCATCTGAAGAAAAACTTCTCGCTTTATATATATAATATATATATATATATATATATATATATATATATATATATATATAACATTATTCGTTCGTTAAACTAAATACTTCTAAATTACTATTATTATTATTATTATTTCTTTCTTTGTTTGTTTTTTCTTTTTTTTTTTGTTTTATATAACTGTTATTGTTATATTGTTACAATTCTTAATAATTAGTTATTTAAACACTTACAATTTAAAAAACAAAAAAATTTGAGAAACATTTTTTTTTTTTTTTTCTTAATTATTATTTTCATAAGACTGTTATTGTTAAAATACTTAATAATTAGTTAACTAAAAACTTATAATTCAAAACACTTTAAAATTGTGAAACAAAATTTTAATTTTTTATTTTGACTGTTATTGTTAAAATACTTAATAATTAGTTAACCAAAACTTATATTTAAAAACACTTAAAAATTGTGAAACAAAATATTTCCTTCATCAAAATACCTAAAAATTTGTAAAAGAAAAAAAAAATTGTAAAAATATTTGACAATAACAATAAAAATGATAATGATAATATTAATAATAATAATAATTACAATAATATAAGATACTTAAATTTGTTAAAATATCATAAAATAACCTAAAATTTGTTAATATTGTAAAAGTATGTATTGTAAAGCTTATTAAAATTACTTATTAAATTTTTAAAAACACTTGTAACAAACAAACTAGTTATATTTAAAAAAAAAAGAAAATATAATTAAGTAAATATAAATAAGTTTATAGTAAATAAATTAAGTAATAAAATAGCTAATAATTAATTAAATTATATTAAACCTATAAAATATTGACTTAAGCCTTATTATAATATTAAATATTATACCGACGGCTTGTAAAAATAAATAAATAAATAAATAAATAAATATATATATATATATATAGTTTAAGTTTTTCTAGATAGTTTTCTAATATTATTTATGATTTCATTTTTATGAACCAATTGTAAGAGCTTTTTTAAATAATAAATTTAAAAGTAATGAAAATAATAGTAATTTGTTATTTGTAATTATTACCACGTTTCGGGGATATGGGAGTCTTCTCTTGGGAAACTTTAACGTATTGAAATGAAAAATGTTTTAAAATGTACATTTACTGAAAATTTAATAATACATTCAATAAAAAATATATATAAAATAAAATTTTATTTACTGAAAAATATAATATATAACATTTTTAATTCAAAATTTCTTCCAAATTCTGATCGTGACCTTTTGTCGTTTTAGTTTAATTTCTTTACAATATTTTGATTTTTGTTACCTTTTTTTAATTCATTATTAATATTTTTTTGCTTGTTTCTACCCTTTCTTGATTCATCTTTTTTTCAACTAGCTAATATTTTCAAGAATTCGATATTAGATCAGCATTTGTGAACCCCGTTGATTTTATAACGTTTTACTTTGCATTTCGTTTCCTATTTACAATTTGTTCTTTTGTGATTGAATACATAATTTTTTTATTTAACTTTCAGTATATTATTTTATTTTATTACTTTGTTTTTTATCATTAAACGATGTCTTTAAATTTGCGAGAGCGTTTTTTTTTCAGGTTTGGTATGAGTTGATATTTTTTATATTTGTTATATAATATGTATATAATATAATATATATTAAAAATCTGGAAAGACAACTTTTATTTTAATATATTATAATTTTCTGTCGGAAGAAAAGTATTCTCCTGCGTACTGAGTACGTACCTGTGTCATAGCGATGCCCTAACGCTGAGTCCGCCATCATCCGCAGAGTACGGTGTCGCTAGTGGTCTCGATAGAGTCCATAAACAACGCTCCCGTTATTTTCCCATCATGTCTCTATGTTAGTCAATACGTGACCTCTCCGTAAGCCATTTCGTCGTTTAGACGCAAACTAATTTTTTTTAGTACAATCATTGTTACATATCGTGCAAGACATTGTTAATTTTTAAAGTGACATATGTGGATTCAATTATAACAGGTGATTATAATTTATCAGAAACGTGTGATGTGTTTAGTTTAGCCAAAACAACAAAGTGACATATTAAAGTTAAAAAGGGAATATTGATTAGCATCCGCCGCCATGAGGTAGCGCTTGAACGCTTGTTAAATTTTTAGGATCTTATCGTTGAGGTTATGTCTAAAAAATTAATTACCCCGGAATGTCATCCACAGCCAGCATTTTCTCTCAAAATGTCATTATGCATGCATCGAACTTTTCACTATTTATTTCAGATATTTGTGATGGCTACATACGCATATAACGAAGTTTATTTTCGAACAAGTACATACATATAACGGTGTTGTGATTTCAGAATATATGTAGTACATATCAAAATTAAACAATGGTAATCATAATCCACCAATTATTGAATTAAAATAACTCCATGGTTTTGAATAATCAATTTAATTAAATACTTTAATATTGAAATATGGCTTATATTCTGAATTTATAGCATTCTAGAAGTACACGGAATCCTGAATTATGTTGCTACTACTACATGGCTTAATACCTTGTTTTTAACGAACAATATCTAAACATTACATCTTTAGCATTATTTTTGTTACAAATTCTCTTCTTTTTAATAATCTAAATTACTTCATCTATTTCTCTTATTGTTATAAATGCTTAGTTTGCAAAGGCATCCAAAGTAAATATATTAGTAAATATATTAATTTTGCATATTTGCTGTTGTGGTGCTCGATGCATTTGTACATCTAATATCCTATTCCCTTTGAGCTTATATTATGTGTATACATTTATATTAATTATGTATATATTGCTTCTTCCTATGCATTTAACCCTCTCAATTTATTTTAGATCTAACATCGATATCATTAATTTTGAGCTTGCACTATTTACCCAGAATTGGCAGTAAAGTTATTATACTTGTGGTAGGTACTGCAACAAATCTGCTAAAAATATGAATTATATTTGTGTAATTATTGAATGTTTCATAATTATTTGTAGTATCCAGAGTTCAAAAGAAGTTCCATAAGCTATAATTAGCAGTAGGGATGGACCTTCCTGCTATAAATGATGATCCCAATGTCACCCTCACAATACGGCTTATTATGCAGGGCAAGGTAAAGATAGTGTACTTATTAAAATGTTTTTCAACTATACCGTTCAGATATCGTGGTATGCCCATTTCTCATAAATATATTAATACTTAAAATTTGAATAGATTAGTTTGATCTATATATACTAGCATGCTGTGCCACATTTTCTTATCGTTTATGAACAAAGATGGAACCGTGAAAGTTGGTATATGAATCCTATTAATTCATTGTGATTTGAATTTGAAGAACATAAAACATTAAATTTTTAGTATAATTTATAGCAATCAAATCTATTTTTTAATAGATGTAATAAAGGATTAGTAAATAACCATAAACTTATAAATTGGCTACTGATGGATGTTAACATAAAAAATATAAGTGGTCATATTTAATAAAAATAAAAACAAACATTAATTTTATACAGAAATAAAAATAATCTAAACAAATAGACTTACAAGGAAACCCTCAGGTTTACTCTTCTGGGATTTTGATGAAACTTCACATGGTGGTAGAGTTGACAGTCAAACCAAACCTTGTAAAATATTTTAGGCCTATGAAAAGTGGCTTAATTATAAAAATTAATTAAATTTGCCAAAAATAGACCGTGCGTTATATGTACGCTTAATAGTGTTCCTTATCCTTATATAATTAGTATTCCTTAATATGTACTCATAGCTGTGCTCGTTAAAGCACTTGCTCCCACGTTTTGCATTCGGATTTATAAATGTTGATTTATTTAGAGTTGAAAGTAACTGAGTTCGAATATCACCAACTTATAATTTAATTTTTGTTTTTTTTTTTTTTAAACTTATTTTTAGGTAGAATAGTTAAATATCGCAAAAATATTTATACTTATTAATTTAAATCATATAATTTGCGAACAAAAATTGAATTATTTTATACATATTTACATTGGGTAATAACAATAAAATATTTTTATTTATAACATTTTTGGCAACTTTATTAATTTTTATAATTAAGCCACTTCTCATAGACCTATAATATTTGACAAGGTTTGGTTTGACTATCAACTCTATCACCATGCAAAGTTTCATCAAAATCCCAGAAGAGTAAACCTGAGGGTTCCCTTGTTAGATAAAATAATAAACAAAAATACAAATAATTTCTGATTCCGTTAGATTGTTTAGTTCGTTCTGTTTATTTTGTCCATAAGTTAAGTGTTCAGCAGCATTGAATTTTCTTTTTATACTTCTTCGAATTCGTCACTATCGATACTAATGATCGTAAATAATCATAAGAATTTAAGTAAATGATATAAATAATCTAAAACATATTCTGTTGCATATTCTTAAATATATCAACACTAATACTCAATGTTATGAGGATTTGCAGTATACCAATTGTAATAACAAATCCCAGAAACATAATTAATAAGTTATCAAAGTATTGCAAATGTGCCTGACTGTTTTGTGTTTAGTATATGTCACATTTTATTTTTAATTTGGCCATGAAAAGTTATATATATATATACCTACATACTTCCATCATGCTGTTTTTGACTAGTAATGAAGGAACAAACGTTAGTCTTAAAATTAATTTGATATTATGGAAGATCATTTTAATTTCGATTTTGAACCCGTAGTTCAAGTTATGATAATCGCAAAATACTTTGACATGCATATCTTATTGTTAAAAAAATGAATGTATGTCTGGCATGTGTGCGTGCGTGTGCATGTATGTATTCTCGGATACAATTTTATGTCCACGATTTCGAGCGCGGTTTCGGAAACACAGAGCAAAAAGTTAAAAAAAATCATAGTTGGCGGTAAAAAATGATCGTTAGGCATATCCACATCTGATTATTAGATATTTTATAAAGATTTCAATAAGTCCTAATTTTGTTTACATTTCTGTGTTCCGTACTAAGCTTTATAATGTTTAATTGTTAAAGGCTGCGACTCGGCGCTTATGTGTATCGATATTTTGTCTCTAAAACAGTTACGCAGCGCAAACATTTTTTTAGGAATTACAATATTATCTTAAATATTCTAAATTTAATATTTAAGTAGAAGAAATACAGTATAAAATTATTTTTTAATATTATATTCTGTTAGGATCCGTTAAATTGTGATACTTTATTTTTGAGTCGATTTATGACATAATATATTAATTTATAATAATTTTATTCAACAGGAAATAGAAATCAGAAATTTAAACTATTATTATTATATTACACGATTGATTACTAACTCTTAAGTTCTAATATATTAGAGGAGTTTCATTAGGGGTTTCATTATTTTCTTTATATATATTTTTTGTTCATGTTTCAGCTTAAATACGCGCAAAAAATAGGTATTTTTATATAAAAATTGAGCTTTTGTCATTAAAACTAAAGTAAGAGTTTGATTCACAGATCAATCAGTTTATTCATTCATTTTATAAATGATTAGAAATGATTTTTTCGGTAAAATAATCTTTAAAATAATATTATGAATTTAATTATGTAATTTGAAGCTAAACACATCATGTGTCCATCGACTGGCCCTTCGTTGTTTATTTAAGTGAATATTATGTGCATTACACGGACCCTTTGATTTTCACGCGCTGGTCGATATTGGCCCTTCTCCGCCCAACAAATATCTTGGCAATTCCTTGTACAAAAGCCTTTGATCGCGATACAAAGTAATTAGGTTCTGCTTCAATAACATGTGAAAGTCGCTTGAAAAGCCTAGTTCGTTTCGTTGTCACCGTAATGAATTTTCATTAATTATGAAGTAATGCAAAATAATTTTTCGGTTCAATATTTTATTTAGTAATCGTTAAGTTAAATTTTGATAAGTCGGCTATAGTTTAAAGTATACATATGTCAGAAACATATAATTAAAAAAATTATATATAATACTTTGCTCAATATTTTAAAACGTATGTGCTTCAGGATTTTCTGTTTTACCCATTCAAAAATATTGTCTGACTGCAAATAACGAAGCAAATGCATTCCCTATTGAAATTGCTGATTACTGCCTACCCTTATTTTTCATTTTAGCAGTTACAGTTGAACCTCGTTTATCCGAACGTCAGTTACACGGATTCGCCATTATCCGGACTACTAACCGCGACTAATTTATATATATATATATATATATATATATATATATATATATATATATATATATATGATATTCAGTTTTCAGGGCAATACATCAATTAAAAAAATTGTATGTTTTTTTAATTGATGTATTGCCCTGAAAACTGAATATCACATATTTCAACATCAAAATTATATAAAAAATTTAATATATATATATATATATGTACATATATATATATATATGTACATATATATATATATATATATATATATATATATATATATATATGTACATATCTACAATTCAAATTTTTGCACGATTAATGCTGCAGTTTAGTATACGTATGTAATATAATATAAGAAAATGTACATACATAAGAAAGTTTCAATTTCTTAATAAACATTATTTTCGCTTATATCTACGTATGTATTTGTTATTTTTAATAAATGCACAACATTATTCTTTATACATTCAATTATCCGGATTTTTGATTATCCGAATGCCTATCCACATAATTAGTTCGGCTAATCGAGGTTCTACTGTACTATTATTAAATTTAAATAAAAGCTGAAGTAGAAATAACAAAATGTTAATTTCATTATTTTTGTTGCATACTGCTATGAATTATATCTCGTCCCGAGCAGATAATTTGACCTAATCTGTTCTGTTTTTGGTAGATCAAGATGTGACAGAATATAACTAGCCGTAATTTTCCATCTAGCCTGAAATCTGCTAAGACCTAAATTTCTTGAACAGTGACACAGCAGTTTTTAATTTCAAACATAATACCCTTGCGGAATTATGATAATCCTCGCATTTTTTCGAGATCGATTTTTTTCTTCCTAAAACGCTCTCGCGAAAAACTGTTCATGTTGTGTGCTATAAATAGAATCACTTTTATTATCCCTCTCCCTTTGTGTCAGTCTTTGTTTCACGAATGGAAATTGATATAGAGAGATTTTCTATATCCGTCGAATATTAGATAAAGTTCATATGAATATTTCAATACGTAATTGAGGACGACTTTTTAAATAAGGAAATTGCTCAAGATTTATTTAATAGAGGTATATAAATATTGAAAGTGAAGTTCATGCTTTTGAGAAATTATTTTTTTTTTTTTTAAACTTGTTTTTACACGCAATGAAAGATGGTGGAAGCAAAATGAATTGAGAATATCTCCCTTATGACACGGTACTTTTAAAGTACGGGTTTGCTCTAACACGGTTTGAGATTTGACTAAAACCCTAATAAAATAAGAAATATTCAATTATTAAAACCTATCAAAATCAAACTTCATTTAATCTAAAGTCGCCGTACAATAGCTTAATAAATGTGATGGAACTAATACAAAAGATAACTAATTTGATATTATTATTCGAACGCGTACGTTCTGTCGAGATACAAGTTTTAGGATTATCCGAACAATTAGTCAATTAGTCTTAAACAAAGATTGTTTAAATAAAATGAGCATAAAATTTTAATGAAGAAAACTTTGTATATGGTAAATATATAAATAGCTTTTCGCTAAAAGCAAGTAATCGCAAATATTTTTTTGCAAAAAATAATGCACAAATCTGGAGGTAGTACAGAAAACTTACTTGTTAATTATGACGAAAAAATTATATAATTCATGTAATGTATATTACTTCTTAAAAAAATGAATAAATGTAACAATATTTATTATAAAATCATGATATGTAGAATGTTTTTTTTAATTCTTGGAACGTAACCCCTCTTTTTGTACTAGTTCTTTTTCCGTATAACACGGATTCGCATAACACTCTAGTTTTTTTGGAAAGTATGTACCGTGTTACCTGTATACACTAATTATTTATTATATGTAATATCGCCATTTGAAATCTCAAATTTATGGTTATTAACTATATTTTATTTATAAATTAAATATAGTTTGTAAATCTATTAAAGTAGATCTAAATTTCGTATTGATGGCATCATCTTATCTTTTTTTTGATTAATGCAATTGTTTTCTGATTGTAGTTCCAGGCACTAATCCTTTTTAATCGGTCTGATTTTGTAGTTCAAGAAAAATATAATGAGAATGAATTTGTTTTTTTTTTTTACATTTAACAAGTTTAGCCTCGTTTTCTTTAAATATGTAAATACTACTGCAAAATTATTACCATACTAAGTACTGTATATTTATTAAATTTATATTTCTATATTTTTGAGATTTTTTATATACCCCGAAATTTTCTATCATTTATCACCATCCATGGGAAATAGAACTTCAGAAATTCAAGAATTAAATATTTTTGTATATTTTGATACTATTAGATTATTATTAGATTGTAGAGATATCGTAAATATTATGTGTAGTAATAATAAGAATTCAATATTTAGATTAGTAAGTGCTTCTTTACATATATTTTTTAAATCATTAAAAATTTTAAATTTCCCACAACTACATAATTTCTATCGTATTTTACTTAACTGTTAATTAAGAAGAAACATTTTAATTGACACGACCCTTATCGGTGTGATTCTCAACTGTATATATTGTTTATATTTCGAATGAATTTAGAAACTATTTGTTTTGATTTTTGAAGTATATCTACAATTGACACATTGCGGAAGAAAAAGTATCTTCGACGAAAGTTTTTGATTTTACGATTTTATTGTTTCTTTACACAGTTGGCTTCTGTGCATCATATATTTGGTAGCATATGTTAGTTTTAAAAAAACAAAAACAAGTGGTTTTTACTTAATAATTTTAACAAAAGAACTTATTTCGTTCATAGTAAAGCAAGTTTTCTTTGTGTAAGTGTTGTAGAAAAACTACGATTATGTTGTATGTTTTGTCGTACTAGGCAATTTTCAAAATGGTATAAATAGCACTCCGGTATTGCTCTATGTAGATATAGTGCAGAGATAGCTATCCGGCGGTACATTCTATTTGTGGACATTTTGCTAGTGACATTTTAATAGTTGACGAAGTCCCGTAGATTCGCTGTGTCAAGAGTTTGTCCAGATAGGTTGGATTTTTTTAAAAAGGAATCTAACAAGCGTAGGAAAATAAGTCGTTTTACCACCTCAGTGTCAATTTTAGACTAAGTTGCATTCAATAGTTATAATACATTTTATAATTATTGTCATGAGCGTTAAGTAAATAAATAAATAAAAATAAATAAATGTTGAGAACTGGGCAGGTTAAGATCGAATCTAAATCACAACAATCCAGTTCATAAATTGCGTGTGATCTCTGCATGAAGCTCTATTTCTCTTTGAGATTTCTTCTGCAAAAACTTTTCGCTTTTATATCAGATGATAGACTGAATTATACTTTAAACTGTTTTATATGGCAGTAACACATATTTGATTTATTCTAATAATATCGTAATTCAAACGTTTCTCTTTCTATATTATATCATGTCTATATTTTATTTAAACATACCGAAGGTTTGTTATTACCAGAAAGTTCGATTGGTATTATTTATTTGACGTTTAAGTAGTTAGACATAAACGTTAAAATGTTTGGAATAATGGCTTTAATTGTAATTGTTAGGAGTAAATATTTTTTTATTATAACAATTTATTTTTATGTGGAACAATTTATGTTTACAATTTATTTTTATGTAGTTATAACTGTAGGAAAGTAATTGGTTCTTCAAATTGGCGGATTTTAACATTTCTAATATATAGTAATACAGTTCTAAGAAAACTCGATTGACTCATTCTTAAAATCTGTTAAACCTAATTTCAATTTGTTTGATATGTTTATTTCAAAACAATGTTCTTCTTGATAAAAGTTTTGAATTGGGCAGATTGAATTCAAAACCAATTAACATACTACAGTGGTGTTAAATTTTACATTTACATGCAAATTTGCCATTTTGCATGCGATTGTAATTTATCTAGGAGTATATGCAAAGCAGAAGACGCTCGCATACCTCGTTGGACATTAAAAATAATTAATCTGATGTAAATATTGTCGAAGAAATTCCAATAACTTAATAGATATGTAATTTGTTGTTCCATATTATCTAACAATGTTGTAAGCGAAAATATCAAAACAACCATCATTTTGGGTCTAAGCGTAATATGTAAAATAACTTTGCCTATCCTTATCTAAAAGACGCTCATGAAAATTGAGAGCGATCTCTGAAACAATAGAAACTTCTTTCGAAAACTTTTAGCTAATCTCAGTTTTATCAAATTTTCTGTGTATTGAATTTTAATTATACCGAATGAAATGAAAAGTGTTGAAATCATTTATGATGCTATACTTGTAGTTTTTGTTCGGTGGGAATGTTCTGTTTTTCTGGAATAATTCTACAAAGATGAAATCCTTGACTTTACTGTATACTTGTAATTTGATTCTTGGATGTTTTACAAAATTTAAATAAAGATTTTTAGATTCTCATAATTGTGAAAGTTTCTTCACTCAAAAAGACATACAAAATTGAGAACATAATCGAATCGAAATCGAAAAACGAATAAAAAATGAATGGATATAAAAGTTTGAGATGTGCTCGCGGATGAAAATATTGTATATTCAATTAACCCGTTTGCATCACACAGAAAAGTGAAAAAGTCGTTCTTATCACCAAACATTTTTTTTTATTGTATTTAAATAAAATTGTTTTCAAATGTTAAAAATAAAAGCAATATTACGTAAATAAAGAAATTTTACTTTATAATAGATTAATAATTATGAGAGGAATGAAATCTAATTATTTTGGACAACATGATAATGCATGAAATGATCAATGCATAATGCAACATGGCAATTATCACATTGATAAAATGTATCTTTTTTTCTGATAAACAAACTACACCGCGTTTGCGAGCTTTCTTTGATGAATTCGTTTCAAGAAGGATAGGAGAATGTTGACCCCTAAATCTTTCTGGCAATGATAATGATGGTGTAATTGTTCTTTTTTTGTTGGGTATTAATTTTAGGTATATTTATTTCAAGTATTTCTTCTGCTAATTTTTGTTTGAACACGTGGAATGCTCTGTCCTTATAAATTGTTTTGTAAACATAATAACGCGCTCTGGTGATAGTCTTTAAGAATTAAGGGTGAAGTGGTTAAATGGGTTAAGAATTAAGGTAACCATATTATTTTATTTCAAGTCATCTAGGGATGGAAATTTATAGATGTAGGTTTGCATTTTTCTTTTTATTGTTTATAAAAATTTCACATAACAAAAACAATTTAAAGATATAATGAAAATTAGCTTTTTTAATGTAAATATACTTTTTTTAACTTCCCGAAGGAGAAGTTTGTTTTCGCCAAAAAATCCGATTCGCTAATTTTGTTTTCTCGACGTTTCAAGCCGTTCTGAATCGAATGAGACCAAATTTGGAAAAAGTATGTGTGTGTGTGAACAGATTTTTTGTCGCAAATCGACGTTTTCTCAAAAACGGCTGGACCGATTTCAAAAATTTAAAAGCCATTCTATGTATCGCGATGAGGACTAGCGTTTATCAATTTTGCGCTCAGCCAAGACGTTTCTTTGTAAATAGCAGAAAAGTGAAAAAATTTTCGTCCACGTTTTAGCCCGCAGTTCCGAATCGATTTTGAAAATTCAAAAATTCTTCGAAAGATATATTGGTTGAGAATCGTGCTGATGAATTTGTAGTAGAGATCGACCGGGCCGCTTTCTTGTAATAAAGCGTTGAAAATTTTTTTTCGACGATTTTTTTTTTTTTTTTGACGGTAGATAACAGTCTTCTAGATCATACTAAAATATTACGGCCCTACGAGAACTCGTTTAGCTTTAAAAATTCACTAATGTTCGCAAAAATTAGTATAGTTTTTTTGGCATTTGTCAAAATTAGGCCTTTCATCGACGATTGCTCAAAAACGCCTGAACCGATTTCAGAAATTTAGAAACATTTGATGTGTTTCAATGAGGACTATCGCTTGTCAGTTTTGTGCGACAATCGGCCGAGACGTTTCTTTGAAATTCGGAAAAAAGTGTTAAACTTTTCGGCCACATTTAAGCACAAACTACCGAATCGATTTTAAAAAATCAAAAACTGTTCGAAAGATATTAGTTGGGAATGATACTGATTAGTTTTAGGTAAAAATCTACCGAGCCGTTTTCTTGTAATTCGTTATTGAAAAAAAAAATTGAGCCGATTTTTATGAAACTTTTTTTGATGATATATTTAATGGTCTTATACAACTTATTGAAATATTACGGCCTTACGACAAGTAGTTTAATTTTAAAAATTCATCAAAGTTTGAGAAAAAGAGTAGTTTTTTTGACGTTTGTTAAAATTGAAATTATACGATTTACTTGGTATAACGATAGAGTACTTGGTCTTAATGAACATACTAAACCATTAAAGCCCTACGGCAATTGGTTCAATTATAAAAATTTGCCTTTAGAAAATACAACGAGTTAACGTATTCGTACGTTTTCAATTATGTGTGATATTGTAAAACCACTGGGAATACTTTTAATTCCTCATAAATGAATTTATTTTTTATTGATTATGTCGATTATTTACACATATCGGAAAGTTCATGTACCTTGCCTCAAGGCAAAATACCAATACCAACTAGTTAATAAAAATTTTTGAATACATTCAAAACTTTTCATATTTTTCTGATCTTACAATTATAACTAAGATCCATCGTCATTTTTTTGCTTTTTAGGCGTTGCACAAATCAATGCAGATATTTTCTTAGTAATTAACTTTAATAAATAGGTAATACAGCTTTTAGTTTGTCTATTTCAAGGCGTGTATTTTAATATACATTTATTTTGGTTCAAATTAAGTGAATAATTCCAGTTAAAATATTTTTAAAATAAATATTCAAAATAAGAACCATTTTAACAAAAATTCTGGACAATTCGGAATGAAAAAGATAAATGCGGGACAAACTTGTCTTTCAGACAAATGCAAGTACAAGATTATCTTTAATTCAATAGGCTGATGAAAATGTACGGGTGTTGTTATTTTAGTTAATCATTTTTTCAAATTGTGCATAACTCAATAGAAAATTAGCATGAGTTAAAATTATAAGACGCCGGACGCCGGACGCATGATTACATTTCGTCAAGTGGCTTTATATCAGCACGCATAATTTTATAAACACTTATTCCGTGAGAGAATGCCGGGGCTATTTTGATATGATTTGCCATGAAGCTGCAGAAATACTAGCTAAGCTAGCCATCAGACCAGCTAAACAGGCCTAGCTAATTGTAAGCCGATTTTTTTTTTTTTTTTTTTTGTAGACAGTATAATAAATCATTAGTTTTAAGATCACGAATTTTCTGGATTGTAATTGTACATATGAAAAAGATGTTCTTTCTACATTTTATCCCTATATACTGACTTTTCTAATTTCTATTCTTTGACATAAAAATTTAAACGAATTTCGAAATGTATGAAAATTCCTGTATAGCAAGCTCGAACCAAATCTAAATTTCATTGATCTTGCTTTGTGCTTCAATTTTATGGTCCTGAAGATTTTTTTTTACTATATTCGAAGCGAAAATATTGGTACATTGAATTTTAAGAAGTGGGTAAATGTAATCGAAATACTTCTACGTCTAGTGTCATATGTCGCATATTCATATGTCGCAGATATATAAAAAAGTTAAATATTTTTATTTTTCACGGACCTGATTTATGCAATAACACTTTAGCCGCTGGTATCACGATTGGATAATCGCCAGTTACATTTGACATTCCGTTTTTGTTTTCGTATTGCGCGGACCTATAAGTCTAGACTCTAGCGTTCGGTGATACTGTATATAAATACAATTGCACGACTAATAAATTACTGACGGCCGGCGCTATGCGTGAATTTTTCATGATGAATTTCCAAGGAACTATCGAGATTTGTTTTTTTATGAAACTGTGCAACATCGTGTTAATACATTTAACTTGAGCTAACAGGCATGCATTCTAAATACTTTTAATAGTTTTAGTTAGTTTTTAGTTATTAATTATATAGTTTTTTTTTTCAAATATATAGTCAGACAAATACTTAACACCTTCCGCGCGCGGTCTAATTGACCTACAATTAAAAAGATATGTATTTTATTAATCGATTCAGAAGATAATGATGAATTGATTGTTTAATGTACATGTAACCCTCGTATAACACTGTAGTTACTTTCAAAAAAAAAAAAAAAAAAAAAAAAAAAACTCCCGTAAAACCGTGTTATACGGGACAAAGAACTAGTACAAATGGAGGGGTTACGTTCCAAGAATTCAAAAAATATAAATGCTATATATCATGATTTTATAATGAATATTATTTTTATTAATTTTTTTTATGAAGTTATATACATTACATGAATTATGATTTTTTTCGTCATAACTAACAAATTAATGCTATCCAATTCCATTATTTTTTTTTTTGCAAGATATTCACATTCTCTGAGCAGTTTTTTGTACTTTCTCCAGATTCGTGCATTATTTTTGCAAAAAAAAATATATATTTGCGATTACTTGCTTTTAGCAAAATAATATTTATATATTTAACACGTACAAAGTTATCTTCAATAAATTTTATGCTCATTTTATTTAAAGAATTTCTGATTAAGAAATATAAAAAATATTGTTCGGATGATCTTAATTTTTTTCGATAGAACATATCACATTACTCATTGTTTTCAATAGTTTCATCATATTTATTGAGTCATTGTAAGGCGATTTTACTAATTTTATTTATTCATTTATTTATTTATTTATTCAACGCCCAAGGCAATAATGCAATATAATTACATTTTAAAGTGTACAAATTATAAACTATAATTAAACATTTAATAAACTATAAATTACTATTCAAGACAGTCATTTTGACAAGGATAATTTTTCTGGCTTGATTTTTTATATTTGTCACCGACAGACCAAAGAACACGTGAAACAAATTTGGTTTTAACTGTAGGTATTTCTAAAGTTCTGTTATTACGTAACTTAACGTTTGGTACGACAACTTTGAAGCGTTCAAGAAGTTCAGGCACATCTAAAGCGCCTTTCACAATATTTGCTCCATAGCAGAAGGTGAGGTATCATCTTCTAGCATCGAGTGGCGTAATGCTGAGATGGTTGTATATTTGGGATCGACTTATCTGAATATTGTTCTTGTATTTGCGGAATCGTACATAATTGACAAATTTTTTCTTGACAGATTTAATTCTATCAATTTGGTATTAGTAAATCGGGTCCCAAATTATACACCCATACTCTAATATTGGCCTAACTAAGGTATCAAATAGTACACTAAGGGTAGCATCGTTTTGAAAATCTCCACCTTTTCTAAGCAGATCACCGAGTATATACTATTTGCCCTTGACACAATATTGTTAAAGTGACCATCGAATGCTAGCTTTCTATCTATATATACTCCCAAATCACGGATACCATCCCATCCATCTGCGGAAGTTCTTCTTCTGCAATGTGAAGTATCGATGACTAGAGTAGCTTTCACTGCCGCGACAAAATTTAATAACTGCGCATTTACAGTTTAAATTTATTTATTTCACACCATCTAGATAATCGATTTAAGTCTTCCTGGAGCGCACACAAATCACCTTCGTTCCTTATGCCTCTGTATATTTTACGGCCATCTGCAAATAAAGAAAACTCAGACGAGAAGCCATTGCCAATGTTATTCACAAATAGCAATGGTCCAAGATGAGATCCTTGCGGCACTCCTGAAGAGACCGTAAATTCATCTGATATGGAGTCAATTATTTTTACGCATAGCCCTCTACCTCTCAAAAAGGATTCAAACTAATTATATAACCGGCCAGAAATCCCATATTTATTTATTAAGCTTCATCAAGAGCACATCATGATTAACCAAATCGAATGACTTTACTAAAGTCAGTGTGTATATAGCGTGTGTTTCCATTCTGTTCTCAATTGGATGCATTATATATTCTACATGTCATGAGATTGGTAGTATTAATAAAGTTCGATTTTCATAGAGTTTGCTATATTTCTTATCCGAGCGAATCTGTGTTATAGAAGTTACCGTGTTATGCGGGGTTTACCTGTATATAAAATCAAGAAATTTTCATGAAGTTTTATACAATTTTAGTTTAATCAAAAAAACAACTAAAAGTAAATATTTTTACAGAATGCCATATGCATATTTATACTTTATTCGGCTCTCGTACATTGTCTTATAATTTAATCTGAAGTGTACATTTGACGCAAATATATTTATTGCATCGTAACTTTCACAAAAAAATTTTGAGATTTTGAATATGCATAGCCGAGTTAAAAACAATTCTAAAACAAAAATTTGTGCCTAAAAATGCTTTTACTCGTCGTCTGGTCTGCCACATTTTCACCAAATAATTTACTCTAACAAAATCTAATAGTTTTCGGTACATCTTTGCTCCTTTCGCCATGAGAGTAATGAAATTTAATTTACACAAATTTCTTCTAAATCTGTGAATGATCATCATAAATCTTCAATTTTAGTAGATCGAACAACCTCTAATTGAAGCGAATTTAACAATCTCTTCTTTTGTCATTCGCCGTCTAACGGATAAACATTGGTACGGAACCCATAGGAATGTAAACAAAATTTATACTTATTGTTAAAATCTCTATAAAATATCTGATAATTTGATGTGCATATGTCTAATGATCATTTTTGTCCGCCAAATGGCATTTTTTTACTTTTTTTGTTAGAGATCCGAAACCGCTAGACCTGCCTTTATGAAAATTTGATCAAATCTTCATCTTGTCAATAAAAGTAAAATGTTTTTTGTTCTCTTAAAAACTAATCAGCAATCTCTCCTTATCAATACGAATGGAATGTTTTTTGAATTATTCAAATCGGTTGATCGGTGTTCCCGAAATCTTCGACGAAAATTTGTATCCGCACACACACACACACACACACATACACATACATCCATTTTTTCTAAGGTATGCCAAAATATTCAGAAACCTTTGAAACGTAAAGATATATAAAAATTTTCATTTTCGATTTTTTTTGCGATTACTATAACTTGCCCTATGGTAAGTTAACAAGTTTGGTTAAATTTATTCTTTGTACAGATTTCTATATATATCAACATTATTTTAGCATTTATTTATATAGGTTAAAACTATATACTATGTCTGAATGTATTCTACTATACTATATAACCGACGCACCTAAAATAATCAAATATTTAACATAATGTCAAAACAATTGAAATACATAGGTTACGAATCATTCGCCAAGCGTTTTTTGTATCAGGCTTTACATGGCAGACCTGCTAATAATTTCCATTTCGTTTTGTTCATATGTACCAGTAATTTGTCTTCAATTTATTTTCATAATAAAAGATTGTGTTTTGTAAGTGTAGTACCGCAAAACAAGATTCTTGTTTCTTATCGTACTTTCATGTTAATTAACTTCTTACAATTGTTCTAAAAAGAGAATCAAAATTCTTTAAATGTTTTTTGTTTCTGTTTCTTTCTTCAAATGTTTTAATTCACGATTTCGGTATGTAATGATCTACATTCTTATAAGAATCATAAAAATACATTTGGCATGATCTTTATAACAGTCATTGTTCTTGTAGTTTAGCTGTTATTCGGCGCATCGCCATTATTTATTTGGTTCAAGCCATATAAGAATGATAAAAATTGAAATATTATTTTTTATATAAGATTTGTACATTGTATTCCATGTATGTTTCATTTTTTGTCGATTTTTTCATATCCAATGCGAAAAAATGTTAATGCAATGCTACGAACGAGTGCCGCCATACTCGCGACATTGTAAATATTCTAAAATAATCGTATGTGATATCTGTATGTATTTTGTCGCCGGAGCGGGTTAAAATTATGTAACTTTTCTTACTTTGGAAATAAAGCACTTAGTTTTTTAAAAATCCATCGACTGGGCATAGTTTTAGGTAATGCGCACACGTTCGTATATGGTTAATATAAAAATTCATTTCTAATATAAAATGTTAACTTTAAATTCATTTTAGTACATTATATATTTTTTCTTATCGAACATGCGAACGTTCAAGTGTAGAGTTATTTTATTAATTAAATACCTAGATTGCAAATACTATTAAATGAACCACATAATTTATATTCTTAAACTTTTAGGCAAATTATATAAAGACAGTTTTTTTTAAAATAATTTAGCGTTTATAAGTATGACTGATTTAAGTGTCCGCAAAATAAAACTCGTACGCGGTAATTGAGGTGATAAATAGTTGCAGATTTATTCAAATCAGCTCAGATTTTTATTAATATAAACTTCTAGAAATTTAGAATCTGAAACGGGGGTTAATGAATGATTTTGAATGTGATTGTTCAATGAAATATCCTTCGTTACACACCTCGTACAATGGTATTTTGTTAATGTTGCCTCAAATTGTCCTACTTTGTATATTTTTTTTATTAGAAATTCAAAGTTAATTAAGCTAGAAAGCTAATGAAATAAATAACAATAAAATTTTAATGATGGCATGGTTATAGTTTGGGAACACACTTTCCAAAGCTTTTTTTTTACTTTTGTCGATTAATATTTATTTATTAAACCTTGCTTCATGAGCAATTTGTTTTAATTTAAAAAATGTTTGTTTTCGTGTATAATTGGTTTTATTCGAATTCGATAATATGATACTTGTATTTTGACTTACAATTAGAATTATAATTTGGATACTTTAAAAATGAAATATATTAAGCTGTGTTTTATCTCATATTATGTTAACAAAAGTGATCACAAGAAATATAAATTTCGAAATAATGTTCGAAACTATTTTAAAAAGCCAACAAGTTCTGTTATTTTTGACAGCCACATACATTTACGCTGTTAAAATATTTTTGCATACGCTGGTAACGCGGTGGACAAGATAATCTGTATTTTTTTCATTTGACACGCGAGCAGGAATACGAATTAATTCGTTTAACTCAAAGGAGAAACATAGGAGTAGTTAAAAATACAGCTTTTGAAGATTCATTTGAAATATAATCGATATTTTGTACATCGTTGAAATATCGCTCCTTCTGTTTCATTGAATTATTTTTGTGATTCTATACACTCGCGTAATCATCTCGCGTCTGATACAAAATTGCTTTTTATAAAATTTACTGAGATTTTTATGTTTTCAACTTATTTATTTAGTAACACTAATACGTTAATTACGTTAAGAGATTTGCTTGCATTGGTACTATTATATGACATAATATTATGCTATAATACTATTATACTAAATATTACGCTAATACTATCGAATTATGCTAAAATTAACTAAAGATCGGAAGTTTCGTAAACACTGTCTTTTCGTAGGTAATTTTTATGTACAAAATAAAATGTATGAGATTTTTTATATTATATTTAAAAAAAAGTCACTCCAAAGCATAGATACCAAAACTGTTTTCTGACGTGGGCCCCTTGTGCTGTGTCATCGATATTGTAGCTACATAATTTACTTAACTTTGCATGTTTTTTGGGGCTGTTTTTAGGGGCTGTTTTTACTTATTAAATAAAGTAAATTCGGTTTCCAATCTGACCATATTTACATTTTTTTTATTAAATGCTTCATAATTTCATGATTTCAGGAGGTTGGGAGCATTATAGGCAAAAAAGGAGAAATTGTTAATAGATTTCGCGAAGAAGTAAGTATTATTTTTATATAATTTTATAATGAAATACATTTACTATTTTAAATAATATTACTATTTAAAATATGCACTAAAAATATTTTCAGTCTGGTGCCAAAATCAACATATCCGACGCCTCCTGTCCAGAACGCATTGTAACTGTTACGGGACCAACTAGCTCTATTTTCAAAGCTTTTACACTAATTACTAAGAAGTTCGAAGAGGTTCGTATTATATATGTATATATATATATATATATATATATATATATATATATATATGTGTGTGTGTATTGTATGGTTCTGAATTTGATGTTGACATATGTATTAACAAAGTCTAGTAATCGGGCATAACATCAATAAAAACATGAATTTCTTTCAAAAATTTATTTTAAATCCATACGTTTCGGCTTCGGTTCGGTTCGGTTATATCTTTAACCAGTTTACGAATAACACACTATCCATTTGTGATTTTTTAAAATTAGTATTTTGTGAAAATATTGTGTAATTTCAAGTTAATGTTTATAATACATAGTGTAGTGCATTACCATATCCTGATACCATGGATTATTAAATTTTTTTTGGTGTATATGAATATTGCGAACATCCACAAAAATTTCGTGAAAATTTCTTTGGTTTAAGGTGTAATAACTGATGCAGGTGATTACTTTGATAACAGTTTATTATTGTATATAAGGTTTATCTATCAGTCATTATCAGTATATCTTCACTAGAACATGTTATTTTATATGATGTCTGGAATAAATCATGTAGTCATATGCATATTTATGTCCTTTGGCATTGTCAAAGAAATTGTATGTCCAATTGTTTCATAGCGTATGAATTTACTCATGATATATAATATTTCTATAAAAACATTTTAATTTTTAGTTTTCTTTTATTTTAGTGGTGCGCACAATTTGCTGATGTGGGTAGCAGTGTTGGAGGCAATAACTCACGCCCTCCAATTACTATACGTTTAATAGTACCTGCCAGTCAGTGTGGTTCGTTGATTGGCAAAGGGGGTTCGAAAATTAAAGAAATACGAGAAGTGACAGGTGCCAGCATACAAGTCGCTTCCGAAATGTTACCAAATTCTACTGAACGCGCTGTAACACTCAGCGGAACATCCGAATCCATAACACAATGCATATATCACATATGTTGTGTTATGCTGGAGGTTAGTAAAAAGGTGTGCGTCTCTTCTTTGAATTATATTATTATAAATTATTTATAAAATATGGATTCAATGTGTTAAATGCTGGAAATTGGAATGTTAATTCTGGAAATTGAAATGTTAATTCTGGAAATGGAAATGTTAAATGCTGAAAATTCAATGTTAAATGTGGAAATTGAAATGAGCTATTTATTCTTTCAATGATTCATTTAAGTTAAAATTAACCATAAATTTTTGCATAGCAATATTAATTTTGAGGTTTATTTCTTTGTAATATGTGACATTAACTTCTTAACTTACGGTTTACATTCGAAAATGTTGGGCCAAAGTTGTACAAGGTGACGCAGCATTCGTGACTATTTTCCCACACAAAGTACAGTGTTTATCACAAAAATAAAAATAATTTTGTATTTTACAGTTTCGCATGAATAAATATTTTGTAATACTTGCGATCACCGTACCGAGCCATGCCCGTAATGCGTAATAATTGTTTTTGGCCCGATTATAGTACGCGGGCTATGCCCGTAATTAATATATACGTTTGGCCTAGCCATCATACACGGGCTATGCTTGTCATTGTAAGTTAAGGTGTTAAAAATATGTCTGATTATGAGCTTCGAGATACGTGAACAAAAATCATAGTTGACAGTGAATACATTGAATTCAGTTTTTATAGCTCGATAATATAAAATTCAAAAGATTCTAACACTACTAAGATAGCTATTAATATTTGACATTAATTGTATTTTTATTTAAATTTATAATGAATAAACATTCTTTCTTGCCGATTTAAATTAAATTGATCACATTAGTCATATTATAATATTTTTATTTGTTAATATGTGTAGAAAGTTTTTTCACATTTTGTACATACGTGTATATATATATATATATATATATATATAATATGTTTGTTTTATTTATACATTTATCCTAAGCACAATAACAAAGAAATTGTTGTTAATAATTTGTTTCAGTCACCTCCAAAAGGAGCTACGATACCTTACAGGCCAAAGCCACAATTTGGTGGACCAGTCATATTAGCGGGTGGACAAGCTTACACAATACAGGGAAACTATGCCGTACCTGCACAAGAGGTAATATTATACGTATATGTGCCACGTACATAATTCATATTGTATTACTATTATCAAACTCAATTTCATTTCTATACGTATTCATCTATCGTAAACGTAGTTGTTATGGTGCTTGTAATTTTACTAAAGGCACCTTCTTGAGGCTTCTTTATTATTCTTTCTTAACTAATGTTACGAAATAATGCTAATTCCCCTCATTTAAAGAAATAATATATTAGGTTGTCAAATATCTCCCTTCCGCTTTTTTGCTCTTGGTTTATAATACAAAAAGGCGGAAGGGAGATATTTGACAACCTTATATTAACTGAAAGTTATCAAATTCATTTTTTAAATCAAACTCTCAATATATATGAAAGAAAGATTTAATTAAAATCACTTACTAGTTTGAAATAAGTAGATTACTGGAGCTGATTCAAGTAAATAAAATATAGATAAATAATTTATTCCGAAATCTTGATTTGATTGTAAACAATTAGTTTACCAATTTATAGATAGATATTTATTTTAGTAAAACTTTATTGAATATTTCGGTTAAAAAATCTTAAATCTCGTTTGATAAACTTAAAGATTTTATAATAACCAATGAGTAGGTTATATTTGGATATGACGAATTAATAATTGCTATTTTTTCAAGTTTCAAAATCAAATATATTGCGACATATTTGTAAAATAATTTATAAAGTTAACATATTTTTCGGATTTGAGCGTACGATTATTAAAGAATGATATGATTACAGTTGGTATTTACCTCTGATTATACTTAGTCAAAATCATTACGAAAAGGTATTATTACCAAAATGTATCTTCAGATAAGTGTGGTGTTGCATAATACCCTTATTTGTCCAAGATTCTTTTGATGTCGGTCTCATACCCGTCGAGATTATTTGATTGTTTAATTGTCTGCCTGTCTGGAATAACGGAGAAATATCGTTCATTTGGCTTATGGGATATTTAAATGCATCTTATATTAAATTATTTGAATTTGAAACTACTTGTGCTTTAATAATGAACAATATTAATCAGTGGTGAATGAATGCAAATATCATGAACTAGATACAGAAGAAGACATTTAGCAATCAAATAATCACCACGTATGAGATTTTGACATGAGTTTATTAGCCGATTTAGAAAAATGTATTATGGTTACGCAGCATTGTCCGTTGCTACCATTGGTATTATCCGGAGGCGTTCCGACAGCAGATTCCATGCTGAAGAGTTCTCATCTGCAGGCTGCTTGCGTACAGCATCCGCAATTGCAAGCTTTTCCAGGCGATGTGAGTTAATAGTTTGGTGCTGCCTTTGAGAACACCCCAAAAATAAAAACAATCCAATTTAAATATACCAACTTTTGTCTCGAATCACTACCCTGCAAGTTGACATTAATATGAATGCAGATATATCAACGACAGATTATAGGCTAAATTGATACAAAATTGAAATAAAAATATTAAAAGAGCAACGTATATATTAATTATCGAAACATTGTCACTAAGCTACATTTAAGAACTTTAGAATATTTATACTCACACCATTTCAGTAATATATACGTAGTAATTAGTTTAATTAGCGACAATTTATTAACAATTTGCATTTTCATCAATTTAGCTTACAAGTCGTCCATATTTATGATCCTTCGCCTCTACTTACGTCTGTGTTGTGGTTGTCTGTTTGATATTTGTTGTATATAAACGATGGAGATTTATGGTAAATATTGTCGTGTGACAAAAAGCATGCACCAATTCAATTCAAGGTATATTATTCTCATCGATGATTTCAGAACCAATAATATCCTCTGTACACTTTTGAAAATACACAAGTTACGTGAATGTCATTCTTCCTATAACACGCTATACGAAACTCGTGTTTATCGTGCAAACCGTAATTCGTGGCGCAATTAAACGCGCAAAGAATTAGCTGTCTATCGCGCGGTAAAAATCTCAGGATTTGAAGTGTTCATATAAACATAACAAAACTGTTTAAATTATTTTTATTGAATTGTAGCGTTTATATATATAGAGATATGATAAATAAATAAAACAAAAGCTTTTTTAGAAATACTAACATTCTGTGAAGAAGCTCTGACACTACTATAACCGTTGTCGTACACAGCTACGATATAAATTAGCATATTTATACAAACATAATAGTAGATAATAAATCTTATATTAAAACTTTTGAAACATCTAGTTGCTAAAGCCATTTATAGGTAACACGTTGAACGAAACCAAGCTATAGGATTATCGCGTAGTAGGAGGGCTGTTACAATTTTATACCGCACAGTATGGAATCCGCGTTTACACAGTACACAGATTAGTTGGCTGTGTACGTCATATTTTTAATTCCGACATAAAATTTAAATAACTGAAGAAGGTAAAAGATCATGGTTTTATATAATTAACTTTCGATTTACATCGACCGACATTCCTTGAAATAGTCAGTCAAGTAAGAGCGTGGCCGACTTTAACGACAGTTAATGAAAGATTTTGGTCTAATTCTTTTGTGAGCCGATAAAGTGAAGCTTTGTCCTTGATGCATTGTCAACGAAGGTTTAGTTGGCCTTGATCTTTTGAGAAAAATCACGTTAAACGCCATGAGTGCTAAGTTACGCGTCGCGCTACAAGGATGCGCCCTTTTGCATCCACCCAAAATGTCCTCAATAGTCGCAATCAGCTGCTGCTAATCATATGAGAAAGTTGAAGGCATTTGTACAGAATTCAATACATCTATGTAAAGTTGCTAAAAATGTCGATTATTTATTGGAACGTGATTCAAATAAAAAAGAAGAAAAAAGAACAGTGAATGTGTTTTTTCGGAATTCTGCTTTAACACTGCAACAAGGACGAGCAAATTAATGGCAAAATGTTTAAAAATATCTACAAAACTATCTGAGTCTTTCTTCGTATTCATGATCTGAAATGACGCAACACAATGGGGAGGGAAGCCTCTGACGACTGAAAAACATGTGCTTCTTTTCCGCTTGGGCACATGAAAATATTGATAGAGATTTTGAAAATGTCATTTTTACTGATGAAAGTTCTGTATGAGCACGTACTGCCCTCATCGAGCCATTAAATTAAAATACGAGCCGTCAGACTAAAATAATCCGTTGAATTAGTAAAAAGCAGGCGTCGGAGATGCCAGCCAATTGTCGACTTTGGTGGTGACTGGACACATATTGACCAAATTGCATCATTGCTTGTAACGTATACAATGCATATATAACTATCAAAGTTTCATAAAATAATTATTTTTATAAATTAACACGGCCACTCTCTTACTTGACCGACTGTAAACTAAATTATGCATCTGATTACTAATATAGCCTTTAAAAATTATATATATTCATAGTGTATCTGAATTTTTTTACATCTATGTTGGTATAGTAATATGATTGGGTAATAAATTTGAAGTTCTTTTTCTTAAATTTCTGAAAACTTTCCGCGAATTATTTTGTAATCGTTGCAGAGATATTATTCTCGTACATTTGTGGCTTAAGTTGAGCTGTATTTTTTTGTATTATGATTTGTTTTCGTATTATATTTACTATACATATATTGTTCGACTCCACCGGTTTCTAAAATGTAAGCTATTTGCTGATTCCTAATCAACTTGCATTGATTAGTAGTTTTCTTTGACAATTAGTTGATCCTTTTTAAAGTATGTTAAAAAAGGAGCTCAAATGCTTCCAAATTGATAAACAATATTCTCTGAAAGTTTTAGCTCTTAATATTAACTTTATGATAGTCCGCACTCCAAGCAAAGTTTCTTCTTCTTAAGTAAATACTTATTTTATAAAATATATCATTGTTGTATTTTTTTTGTATTTATGATCAAAATAAGCAAATACAATTTTATTATCAAAAGCTAAGTTATAAAATTCTGCAGAACAAATGGAATTTGACGCATGTTATTTCCATAAGATACTTTTGTTGAAGTGCGGACATCTTAAAGTTAATATTAAGATCTAAAACTCCGACACTTTTTTTTATCAATAGAGAAGCATTCGAGTTCCTGGGAGTAAAGAAACTCGAAAATATCCCTAGTAAAAACCATATTATATATATATATATATATATATATATATATATATATATATATATATATATATAAGAAATGCATTAAATTTTGAATAAAAAAATAGCCTTTACTTATTCAAAACTACTTGAAACTAGAAAAGTGGCATACGGTGAGTTTGTTTAGAAGTCGCAAACCCTAGTACCTGTACCCACGTCTACAATTTAAAGGTTCCAAATTTTATAAATATTTCATACTAATATTGTCCGCTTAGTTAAAAATAGTAATTATTGTTTTTTAAACTACTATTTACACCGTAGTGTATATACATCAATATAAGTGGTGTTAAATGTAGAGCTGCTTTAAATAAAATGATGAGACCCAATTTCCACACTTAACTCTTTCATTGTACTGTAAAATCCAAATCAGCCACATAAACCATGCAAGATATATCGAACAAATATCGAAATATGTTCATTAAAATTGTACATTAAAATTATGTCAAATCCTGTTCATATGTGCACTATTCTACGATTCACTACATAACTAGATATTTTATATCCAATGCCAAACAAATTTTTAACGCAATGAAAATTCTAAATATATTTTTTTTGTATTGAAGTAATTTAGTAAGGTAAGGCAAAATACGACATTTATAAGTTAAAAAAAATCTGTCAAACTGAATTATATAATTTAATCTGCCAAAGATCTACTGCATCTTGCATTATTTTAATTTCTCTCACATCTCAACTGCTTTTCGGCAAGAATAATGTAGACTACGTTTTCTTATTCATAATCATGAATATATTATATTCTAATATTGTCTAACAAGCATAATTTAACCTAAATTCAAATTTCAATTGAATTGACATTTCTGGAGGGGGACAGTACTTATTTGTCAAACTATTTTCAAGGTCATGTTGTTTTTTTTTTGTATATATAATGTTTATATATGTATATATAAAGCACATTCCTCCTATTTTTCTTTTGTTACTTTTTGTAGCTCTATGGCCACTGAAGAAGAGTCAAATTGGGACTCGACACGTATTGACCATTAAATTCACTTTAAAAAACAAAATATAGTTTTCTTTATCTTTATTATTTGGACGCATATATATATATATATATATATATATATATATATATATATTATATATATATATATAATAAGTTTTAAGAGAATTTAGTGTATATATATATATATATATACACTAAATTCTCTTAAAACTTTTATTAATTCTTTTTTCGTCGTTTTTATCATTGTGTTTTCTTTCATATTACTTACTAATAAAAATTAAGAGATGAAATATGTATTATTCTAAAATGAGAATGCATGTAATTTAGTACTGGCATGAGAATACTGACACCTAAATTTGACTTTAAATTTTAACAGGCAGCACCATTCCATTAACGTTTACAGATAATTAAGCATTCAAAATTTTTAATATCAACATAAATATCGAGACTACTTACTAATAGTTAAAAATATTATTTTGAACAGCCTTAATAAGTTTTGTTATAACCATAGGATCTAACTAAATTTTCAGTTGATTTTCGTTTTTGTTACCCTATAACTATTGTTTTAGTTCTTATTTCGTACATTGCTCGGTACCTTTTAGAAAACTTAACCTACTTTGTTACCCTTTTGTATTTCGCAATTTAGACTTGGTTGTTTAGGTTAGATGTTTTTAATGTTTATAGTTTAGACTGTATTTACAAGATCGTTAATTGACATTTTATATGATGTTTTAAAGAAATATTTTTTGTGGCTAGAGAGGCTAATTTTGAATTAAAAAAAAACTTATTTTGTTTCATATAATGAATTAAACATACGCTTATGTTAATTTATTTTGTTTATAAATGTTTTTGTCTTACAATTAATATCTCTTATAGATGGGAGCGATCGCAAAAAATCCATTAGCGGGTTTAGCTGCGTTGGGTCTTGGCGGTATGGCTCCAGCAAATACGGGCGGTTTAAATCCAGCAGGTTAGTCTGTTTTAATTATTACTTTTATTTTGTTTTAGATTATTTTTGTTATTGTAATCTTTTGTTTACAGTTATATCAATATTGGCAACTTTTCTATAAAAACTAAAAAATATCCGACATTATGAATTATTGTGTTTGTCATGTGCATAATTTATTTTATACCCGTTATTTCAATTTTATGTATCGCATTTATTGCATATTTCCACTTCTTCGCACAGATGGTTATTTCAAATCAAATACATAATTAAACAAAAATCTAATTTATGCTAAATAAACACAAAATAATATATTATATATGTGTGTGTCTTATATCCAAAGACGGATCGGTTAGGATATAATTGCGCTTAACAACTTCGACCACTCCGAAACCTAATACTTAACACAAAATGCATTATATAGCGGTGTGTGTCGTTCATGTATTAAAAGATTTGTTCAATCTCAGTCATATTAATTATTTGAAGTTCGTTTATAATCAGTTCAAACATATTTGATCATATATTTATTAAAAACATATGCGTTTTAATATGCATGCATATCTCAACTTGTATGCCGAAAGTGAGACAATAAAAATATCGAATATATCAAAAATCTAAACGAAGGCCAAAGGAAAATCCGCTTCTTTCGAGTCGAATCTTTTATATAGTGGTAAATCGACACGAGTATCGCTTGTGATTGGGGGTACGTAAGGGGTCGGACACATGAAGATTTGACTTATTTTCGGATATACATCCGACTGGGGTGTCCCGAGAGAGGAGTTATGTCTTCGGATGATGTAACCAACTCCGCAGTTAACCAACTCGAAATATATATATTTCAAAATTAAAATATGTTCGAAATGAAATTTTTAACTTCTCGTAGGGTAAGTAATACAAAAGAAATCCAAAATGAAATTTTTATATCTTTACGTTTCAGAAGTTTCTGATTATTTTGGCATCGTCGATTCCTATATTGATAAGGAGGCGTGCTGATTAGTTTTTGGCAAAGGCAGGTGCTGTCGTTTCAAAGATACGGGGCAAAAAGTGCCAAAAACGGTTCACTTTTCGAGACAATGGATTTGATTGATTTAGGGTTTGAAAGGCAGGGTTAGCGGTAATCCAATGAAAAAAGTAACAAAAATGCTATTTAGCGGTCAAAAATGATTACTAGACATATGCACATCAAATTATCAAATAGATATTTTAATAACAAATTTAGTTCGCAATTCTATTAGTTTCCTACCAATGTTTATCCGTTTGCATCGACGCGCGTAACGCTTCGATATTTCTTCTGTATAACAGCCACGCAGCACCATTGCTTTGAAAAATAGTTCCAAATTTTCAAAATATCAAAAATCTAACATTTTTCAAAGTATTTTTAACTTCCCGTAGGGCAAGTTATAATAATCGCAAAAAAATCGAAAATGAAAATGTTTGCATTCCTCGACGTTTCAAAGGTTTCTGAATATTTTGGCATACCTTAGAAAAAATGGATGTATGTGTGTGTGTGTGTGTGTGCGCGTGTGTGTGTGTATGTATGTATGTGCGGATACAAATTTTCGTCGACGATTTCGGGAACACCGATCAACCGATTTGAATAATTCAAAAAACATTCGATTTGTATTGATAAGGAGACGTGCTGATTAGATTTTGGCGAAGTCAGGTCTAGCCGTTCCGAAGATACGAGGCAAAAAGTGCCGAAATATGTATGTACGATTGCTTTGAAAAAAGTTTAGATCTTTCAAAATATGTCTAAATAAAGACATATTAAAAATTATAAATAAAAAATTAAAAAAAATTTATTTTTCAAAAAAAGTAATTTTTTGTCTAATTGTTTGTCAAAAATAATATAAACAAATAAATATTTTCGAAGTAATTTTTTTTCAAAAATGTTAATCGTTTTTAAAAAAATAATAATTTGTGGTACGGGAAGTTCCAGCAATTTGCCTTAAGGCACGATGCCTTAATTGCCTTAAGACAGAATTCCACTTACAGCTAGTTTTATATAAGCTGATCAATATCAGCGTTTTCTTTTTAGATTTTGTTCTTTATTTTAATTTTTAACTTCCCGTAGGGCAAGTTATAGTAATCGCAAAAAAAATCGAAAATGAAAATTTTTATATATCTTTACGTTTCAAAGGTTTCTGAACATTTTGGCATACCTTAGAAAAATGGATGTATGTGTGTGTGTGTATGTGTGTACGTGTGTGTGTATGTATGTACGTGTGTGTATGTATGTGCGGATACAAATTTTCGTCGACGATTTCGGGAACACGGATTAACCGATTTGAATAATTCAAAAAACATTCGATTCGTATTGATAAGGAGACGTTCTGATTAGTTTTTGGCGAAGGCAGGTCTAGCCGTTCCAAAGATACGGGCCAAAAAGTGCCGAAAACGGTAACTCAGTTTTTAAGAGAACGGAGCGTCCGATTTAAATAATTCAAAAAACATTTTACTTGTATTGACAAGATGAAGAATCGATAAAATTTTCATAAAGGTAGGTCTAGCGGTTTCGGAGATATAGAGAAAAAAGTAAAAAAATTAGCCATTTGGCGGTCAAAAATCATCATTAGACATATGCACATCAAATTATCAGATCTCTTATAGAGATTTTAACAATAAGTATACATTTTAATAATATAACAAAAATTATAATATAAGATTTACAGTCAACATGCGTCTGACAGGTGATGCAGTCTGCGCATGCGTCTGTCAGTGATTGCACATCAAACTTAGCCTATAATTCAATTTGACAGATTATTATTTTTTAACTTTAAATGCAGTCGTGTTTTGCCTTACTTTACTAAATCATAATACAAAAATAATTTACTTATTCAAAAATTATTTAAAAGTTTCATTATGTCAAAAATTCATATGTTTGGCATTGGATACGAAATATTTACTCAAGTCAATGGAGCGTTTTGGGTCTGAATATTTTTAATGTGCTCCAATTTGCATGAAATTTTGGAATTAGGTTCATCTTACTATCAAGTTTTAAAGTGAAAATAATTTAGACTCCTTTGCCACTTCCCGGGGATGACATCCCTTTTCAGTGGTGCAATTGTATCTCTTTCAAAATAACGTCGGATATCGATAAACGAACTAATTAGAAGAGAAAAATGTTTAATAATGTTTTTCAAAAAAGCAATTACTTTTCAAGTTACTGGCCACTGAAAATTTGTTTTTTTGCGTTTTTCATCGAATCATATGGTTAGACTCTATTAAATAGTACAGCTCGAAACATGCTCTAGGACGAAAAATGAAATAGTTAACGGATGCGCCGGATATTAAAGGTGCGAAAAAAAATGAAGTGGATATTCATATATGTAATATTCCAATGCTTTAGGTAACCAATAAAATTTAGTTTATTAATATATAGGTTTGTATTTTGTCGTATTTTAACACTTAATATTTTTAGCTCTTGCCGCGCTGGCCGGATCTCAGTTGCGCACCAGCAATAATAGCCGCAATCAGCAAGCCGCTGCTGCTCAGCAATCACACGAAATGACAGTTCCAAATGAACTGATCGGTTGCATCATTGGAAAGGGTGGTACGAAATCGCTGAAATACGACAAATCTCGGGCGCTATGATTCGCATTTCGAATTGCGAAGAACGAGATGGTGGAAATACTGACAGAACCATAACGATATCCTCCGGAAATCCAGACGCCGTTTCTCTTGCACAGTATCTGATTAATATGAGGTTAGTGGAAATTGTGGTTTATTGTAATTATAACCATTTGCCGTTCAGTTCAAATATTGTAAATTTCTACTTATAGTTTATTAAGAGCTCGGCTAAAATGTATAATCGCTGAATGTAAGCCTTTCGTAATCAAAAAAGTAATGTCACAAATAAACTTCTTGCGCGTCATTTTGCGCCTAACATTTTTTCATACATAAATCCTCATTTTAAGTAATAAAACAAGCGATATAAAATAAAACTTAAATTTTCACATGAATCGGTATAATTTCATGTAGATCTTCTAACAAGTTACTCTCACTGTTAGTGTATTGTCACACATGAATATATTTATTAAGTAATTTTTAATCATTAAATATAAATAATTTAAAATCTCGCATTAAGTAAAATAAAATATAACGATGAGATATTCATTGGATTTTATTAGAAGATTTGTTCTAGTTGCTTGACGTTTTCATCATGACAAAATTTCTCATGAGCTTTGCTTTGAGCTTTTTTTATTGAAAATTACTTGACTTTCAATGCGATCACTCATTGTGTTTTCATGTAAGCTCTATTATGAATCATGTTTGTTTTAAGTTTTTTTATATTTTGACCCATTTATATGTACGACATACGACACTCATATA
>NW_020538040.1:50580666-50602587 GCF_003426905.1 Ctenocephalides felis | reverse complement strand
TTTTGAAAAATGTCATTTTTACTGATGAAAGTTCTGTATGAGCACGTACTGCCCTCATCGAGCCATTAAATTAAAATACGAGCCGTCAGACTAAAATAATCCGTTGAATTAGTAAAAAGCAGGCGTCGGAGATGCCAGCCAATTGTCGACTTTGGTGGTGACTGGACACATATTGACCAAATTGCATCATTGCTTGTAACGTATACAATGCATATATAACTATCAAAGTTTCATAAAATAATTATTTTATAAATTAACACGGCCACTCTCTTACTTGACGACTGTAAACTAAATTATGCATCTGATTACTAATATAGCCTTTAAAAATTATATATATTCATAGTGTATCTGAATTTTTTTACATCTATGTTGGTATAGTAATATGATTGGGTAATAAATTTGAAGTTCTTTTTCTTAAATTTCTGAAAACTTTCCGCGAATTATTTTGTAATCGTTGCAGAGATATTATTCTCGTACATTTGTGGCTTAAGTTGAGCTGTATTTTTTGTATTATGATTTGTTTTCGTATTATATTTACTATACATATATTGTTCGACTCCACCGGTTTCTAAAATGTAAGCTATTTGCTGATTCCTAATCAACTTGCATTGATTAGTAGTTTTCTTTGACAATTAGTTGATCCTTTTTAAAGTATGTTAAAAAAGGAGCTCAAATGCTTCCAAATTGATAAACAATATTCTCTGAAAGTTTTAGCTCTTAATATTAACTTTATGATAGTCCGCACTCCAAGCAAAGTTTCTTCTTCTTAAGTAAATACTTATTTTATAAAATATATCATTGTTGTATTTTTTTTGTATTTATGATCAAAATAAGCAAATACAATTTTATTATCAAAAGCTAAGTTATAAAATTCTGCAGAACAAATGGAATTTGACGCATGTTATTTCCATAAGATACTTTTGTTGAAGTGCGGACATCTTAAAGTTAATATTAAGATCTAAAACTCCGACACTTTTTTTTATCAATAGAGAAGCATTCGAGTTCCTGGGAGTAAAGAAACTCGAAAATATCCCTAGTAAAAACCATATTATATATATATATATATATGTATATATATATATATATATATATATATATATAAGAAATGCATTAAATTTTGAAAAAAAAATAGCCTTTACTTATTCAAAACTACTTGAAACTAGAAAAGTGGCATACGGTGAGTTTGTTTAGAAGTCGCAAACCCTAGTACCTGTACCCACGTCTACAATTTAAAGGTTCCAAATTTTATAAATATTTCATACTAATATTGTCCGCTTAGTTAAAAATAGTAATTATTGTTTTTTAAACTACTATTTACACCGTAGTGTATATACATCAATATAAGTGGTGTTAAATGTAGAGCTGCTTTAAATAAAATGATGAGACCCAATTTCCACACTTAACTCTTTCATTGTACTGTAAAATCCAAATCAGCCACATAAACCATGCAAGATATATCGAACAAATATCGAAATATGTTCATTAAAATTGTACATTAAAATTATGTCAAATCCTGTTCATATGTGCACTATTCTACGATTCACTACATAACTAGATATTTTATATCCAATGCCAAACAAATTTTTAACGCAATGAAAATTCTAAATATATTTTTTTTGTATTGAAGTAATTTAGTAAGGTAAGGCAAAATACGACATTTATAAGTTAAAAAAAATCTGTCAAACTGAATTATATAATTTAATCTGCCAAAGATCTACTGCATCTTGCATTATTTTAATTTCTCTCACATCTCAACTGCTTTTCGGCAAGAATAATGTAGACTACGTTTTCTTATTCATAATCATGAATATATTATATTCTAATATTGTCTAACAAGCATAATTTAACCTAAATTCAAATTTCAATTGAATTGACATTTCTGGAGGGGGACAGTACTTATTTGTCAAACTATTTTCAAGGTCATGTTGTTTTTTTTTTTTTGTATATATAATGTTTATATATGTATATATAAAGCACATTCCTCCTATTTTCTTTTGTTACTTTTTGTAGCTCTATGGCCACTGAAGAAGAGTCAAATTGGGACTCGACACGTATTGACCATTAAATTCACTTTAAAAAACAAAATATAGTTTTCTTTATCTTTATTATTTGGACGCATATATATATATATATATATATATATATATATATATTATATATATATATATATTAAGTTTTAAGAGAATTTAGTGTATATATATATATATATACACTAAATTCTCTTAAAACTTTTATTAATTCTTTTTTCGTCGTTTTTATCATTGTGTTTTCTTTCATATTACTACTAATAAAATTAAGAGATGAAATATGTATTATTCTAAAATGAGAATGCATGTAATTTAGTACTGGCATGAGAATACTGACACCTAAATTTGACTTTAAATTTTAACAGGCAGCACCATTCCATTAACGTTTACAGATAATTAAGCATTCAAAATTTTTAATATCAACATAAATATCGAGACTACTTACTAATAGTTAAAAATATTATTTTGAACAGCCTTAATAAGTTTTGTTATAACCATAGGATCTAACTAAATTTTCAGTTGATTTTCGTTTTTGTTACCCTATAACTATTGTTTTAGTTCTTATTTCGTACATTGCTCGGTACCTTTTAGAAAACTTAACCTACTTTGTTACCCTTTTGTATTTCGCAATTTAGACTTGGTTGTTTAGGTTAGATGTTTTTAATGTTTATAGTTTAGACTGTATTTACAAGATCGTTAATTGACATTTTATATGATGTTTTAAAGAAATATTTTTTGTGGCTAGAGAGGCTAATTTTGAATTAAAAAAAAACTTATTTTGTTTCATATAATGAATTAAACATACGCTTATGTTAATTTATTTTGTTTATAAATGTTTTTGTCTTACAATTAATATCTCTTATAGATGGGAGCGATCGCAAAAAATCCATTAGCGGGTTTAGCTGCGTTGGGTCTTGGCGGTATGGCTCCAGCAAATACGGGCGGTTTAAATCCAGCAGGTTAGTCTGTTTTAATTATTACTTTTATTTTGTTTTAGATTATTTTTGTTATTGTAATCTTTTGTTTACAGTTATATCAATATTGGCAACTTTTCTATAAAAACTAAAAAATATCCGACATTATGAATTATTGTGTTTGTCATGTGCATAATTTATTTTATACCCGTTATTTCAATTTTATGTATCGCATTTATTGCATATTTCCACTTCTTCGCACAGATGGTTATTTCAAATCAAATACATAATTAAACAAAAATCTAATTTATGCTAAATAAACACAAAAATAATATATTATATATGTGTGTGTCTTATATCCAAAGACGGATCGGTTAGGATATAATTGCGCTTAACAACTTCGACCACTCCGAAACCTAATACTTAACACAAAATGCATTATATAGCGGTGTGTGTCGTTCATGTATTAAAAGATTTGTTCAATCTCAGTCATATTAATTATTTGAAGTTCGTTTATAATCAGTTCAAACATATTTGATCATATATTTATTAAAAACATATGCGTTTTAATATGCATGCATATCTCAACTTGTATGCCGAAAGTGAGACAATAAAATATCGAATATATCAAAAATCTAAACGAAGGCCAAAGGAAAATCCGCTTCTTTCGAGTCGAATCTTTTATATAGTGGTAAATCGACACGAGTATCGCTTGTGATTGGGGGTACGTAAGGGGTCGGACACATGAAGATTTGACTTATTTTCGGATATACATCCGACTGGGGTGTCCCGAGAGAGGAGTTATGTCTTCGGATGATGTAACCAACTCCGCAGTTAACCAACTCGAAATATATATATTTCAAAATTAAAATATGTTCGAAATGAAATTTTTAACTTCTCGTAGGGTAAGTAATACAAAAGAAATCCAAAATGAAAATTTTTATATCTTTACGTTTCAGAAGTTTCTGATTATTTTGGCATCGTCGATTCCTATATTGATAAGGAGGCGTGCTGATTAGTTTTTGGCAAAGGCAGGTGCTGTCGTTTCAAAGATACGGGGCAAAAAGTGCCAAAAACGGTTCACTTTTCGAGACAATGGATTTGATTGATTTAGGGTTTGAAAGGCAGGGTTAGCGGTAATCCAATGAAAAAAGTAACAAAAAATGCTATTTAGCGGTCAAAAATGATTACTAGACATATGCACATCAAATTATCAAATAGATATTTTAATAACAAATTTAGTTCGCAATTCTATTAGTTTCCTACCAATGTTTATCCGTTTGCATCGACGCGCGTAACGCTTCGATATTTCTTCTGTATAACAGCCACGCAGCACCATTGCTTTGAAAAATAGTTCCAAATTTTCAAAATATCAAAAATCTAACATTTTTCAAAGTATTTTTAACTTCCCGTAGGGCAAGTTATAATAATCGCAAAAAAATCGAAAATGAAAATGTTTGCATTCCTCGACGTTTCAAAGGTTTCTGAATATTTTGGCATACCTTAGAAAAAATGGATGTATGTGTGTGTGTGTGTGTGTGCGCATGTGTGTGTGTATGTATGTATGTGCGGATACAAATTTTCGTCGACGATTTCGGGAACACCGATCAACCGATTTGAATAATTCAAAAAACATTCGATTTGTATTGATAAGGAGACGTGCTGATTAGATTTTGGCGAAGTCAGGTCTAGCCGTTCCGAAGATACGAGGCAAAAAGTGCCGAAATATGTATGTACGATTGCTTTGAAAAAAAGTTTAGATCTTTCAAAATATGTCTAAATAAAGACATATTAAAAATTATAAATAAAAAATTAAAAAAAATTTATTTTTCAAAAAAAAGTAATTTTTTGTCTAATTGTTTGTCAAAAATAATATAAACAAATAAATATTTTCGAAGTAATTTTTTTTCAAAAATGTTAATCGTTTTTAAAAAAATAATAATTTGTGGTACGGGAAGTTCCAGCAATTTGCCTTAAGGCACGATGCCTTAATTGCCTTAAGACAGAATTCCACTTACAGCTAGTTTTATATAAGCTGATCAATATCAGCGTTTTCTTTTTAGATTTTGTTCTTTATTTTAATTTTTAACTTCCCGTAGGGCAAGTTATAGTAATCGCAAAAAAAATCGAAAATGAAAATTTTTATATATCTTTACGTTTCAAAGGTTTCTGAACATTTTGGCATACCTTAGAAAAAATGGATGTATGTGTGTGTGTGTATGTGTGTACGTGTGTGTGTATGTATGTACGTGTGTGTATGTATGTGCGGATACAAATTTTCGTCGACGATTTCGGGAACACGGATTAACCGATTTGAATAATTCAAAAAACATTCGATTCGTATTGATAAGGAGACGTTCTGATTAGTTTTTGGCGAAGGCAGGTCTAGCCGTTCCAAAGATACGGGCCAAAAAGTGCCGAAAACGGTAACTCAGTTTTTAAGAGAACGGAGCGTCCGATTTAAATAATTCAAAAAACATTTTACTTGTATTGACAAGATGAAGAATCGATAAAATTTTCATAAAGGTAGGTCTAGCGGTTTCGGAGATATAGAGAAAAAAGTAAAAAAATTAGCCATTTGGCGGTCAAAAATCATCATTAGACATATGCACATCAAATTATCAGATCTCTTATAGAGATTTTAACAATAAGTATACATTTTAATAATATAACAAAAATTATAATATAAGATTTACAGTCAACATGCGTCTGACAGGTGATGCAGTCTGCGCATGCGTCTGTCAGTGATTGCACATCAAACTTAGCCTATAATTCAATTTGACAGATTATTATTTTTTAACTTTTAAATGCAGTCGTGTTTTGCCTTACTTTACTAAATCATAATACAAAAATAATTTACTTATTCAAAAAATTATTTAAAAGTTTCATTATGTCAAAAATTCATATGTTTGGCATTGGATACGAAATATTTACTCAAGTCAATGGAGCGTTTTGGGTCTGAATATTTTTAATGTGCTCCAATTTGCATGAAATTTTGGAATTAGGTTCATCTTACTATCAAGTTTAAAAGTGAAAATAATTTAGACTCCTTTGCCACTTCCCGGGGGATGACATCCCTTTTCAGTGGTGCAATTGTATCTCTTTCAAAATAACGTCGGATATCGATAAACGAACTAATTAGAAGAGAAAAATGTTTAATAATGTTTTTCAAAAAAGCAATTACTTTTCAAGTTACTGGCCACTGAAAATTTGTTTTTTTGCGTTTTTCATCGAATCATATGGTTAGACTCTATTAAATAGTACAGCTCGAAACATGCTCTAGGACGAAAAATGAAATAGTTAACGGATGCGCCGGATATTAAAGGTGCGAAAAAAAATGAAGTGGATATTCATATATGTAATATTCCAATGCTTTAGGTAACCAATAAAATTTAGTTTATTAATATATAGGTTTGTATTTTGGTCGTATTTTAACACTTAATATTTTTAGCTCTTGCCGCGCTGGCCGGATCTCAGTTGCGCACCAGCAATAATAGCCGCAATCAGCAAGCCGCTGCTGCTCAGCAATCACACGAAATGACAGTTCCAAATGAACTGATCGGTTGCATCATTGGAAAGGGTGGTACGAAAATCGCTGAAATACGACAAATCTCGGGCGCTATGATTCGCATTTCGAATTGCGAAGAACGAGATGGTGGAAATACTGACAGAACCATAACGATATCCGGAAATCCAGACGCCGTTTCTCTTGCACAGTATCTGATTAATATGAGGTTAGTGGAAATTGTGGTTTATTGTAATTATAACCATTTGCCGTTCAGTTCAAATATTGTAAATTTCTACTTATATGTTTATTAAGAGCTCGGCTAAAATGTATAATCGCTGAATGTAAGCCTTTCGTAATCAATAAAAGTAATGTCACAAATAAACTTCTTGCGCGTCATTTTGCGCCTAACATTTTTTCATACATAAATCCTCATTTTAAGTAATAAAACAAGCGATATAAAATAAAACTTAAATTTTCACATGAATCGGTATAATTTCATGTAGATCTTCTAACAAGTTACTCTCACTGTTAGTGTATTGTCACACATGAATATATTTATTAAGTAAATTTTTAATCATTAAATATAAATAATTTTAAAATCTCGCATTAAGTAAAATAAAATATAACGATGAGATATTCATTGGATTTTATTAGAAGATTTGTTCTAGTTGCTTGACGTTTTTCATCATGAACAAAATTTCTCATGAGCTTTGCTTTGAGCTTTTTTTATTGAAAATTACTTGACTTTCAATGCGATCACTCATTGTGTTTTCATGTAAGCTCTATTATGAATCATGTTTGTTTTAAGTTTTTATATTTTGACCATTTATTATGTACGACATACGACACTCATATAAGTATGAAAATGATTTCAAATTTGCAAGGTATTCTGAAAATATATAAGTGGGTCGAATTAATGGCTCAAATTTATATTATGCTGTGATTAAAGATTTTAGGAATGTGAAACAACTTTTAGATTTTGTCAGCTGGCAATTTATTCAGTAGATAGGTCGGAAAACATTTTTATGCACGTTTTATATGTATGGATTTTTATAATTTCTTTTCCTAATTTTTGTCGATTTGTTCTCCTACAACGTATTGCCTCAGATTTTTTAAATTACAACGAAAATCCTGACCTTTGCATGTTGTATGTTACTTAGGTACTCCCATGTATCCTTGTTTTTGTTCAAGCCTAATCAAAGCAGCCAAATTTAGAAGAAATCCTTGTATCTGAAACCATAAATTATCCTAATGGTAACATAATAAACGGTTTTTTGCCTTTTATTTCTTCAAAATGTTCACACAAAACTGAATTAGGTCTGTAAGTTGATTCGAATGGAGGATAGTAATTAATGAGTAATAAAGTGGTTATAACGCATAAGTATTATCATTTCAGCCTGCTTATATGTGTAATATAGCAAGTTAATCTCGATGAGGACTAGCGTTTCTAACTTTTGTACGACGATCGGCCGAGCCGTTTCTTTGTAAATCGCAGAAAAGTGAAAAAATTTTCGTCCACGTTTTAGCCCGCAATTCTGAATCGATTTTGAAAATTCAAAAACTGTTCGAAACATATTGGTTGGAAATCGACCTGATTAGTTTTTGGTGAAGATCGGCCGGGCCGTTTTCTTGTAATATAGTGTTAAAAAAATTTTTTCGACGATTTTCATAATTTTTTTTTTGACGGTAGGTACCATAGTCTTATAGATCATAAAGTATTACGGTCCTATGACAAGTAGTTTAATTTTAAAAAATCGTCAAAGTTTGCAGAAATTAGCGTCGTTTTTTTGACGTTTGTCAAAATTAGAACTTTCATCGACGTTTGCTCAAAAACGCTTGAAACGATTGCATAAATTTAAAAGCCAATCGATGTATTTTAATGTGGATTATCTTTTCTCAGTTTTGTGCAGCGATCGGCCGGGCCGTTTCTTTGTAATTTGAAAAGAAGTGTTAAACTTTTCGTCCACATTTAAGCTCATACTACTGAATCGATTTTAAAAAATCAAAAACTGTTCGAAAGATATTATTTGGGAATGATACTGATTGGTTTTAGGTGAAAATCTACCAAGCAGTTTTCTTGTAATTAACTATTGAAAGAAAAATGAAGCCGATTTTTATGGAACTTTTTTTTGGCGATATATATCATGGTCTCATAGAACTTACTGAAATATCATGGCCTTACGACAAGTATTTTAATTTTAAAAATTCATCAAAATTTGAGAAAGTGAGTAGTTTTTTGACGTTTGTTAAAATTAAAATTAGATGATCTACTTGGTATAGCGATGCAGTGCTTAGTCTTAATGAACATACTAAAACATTAACGTCCTACGGAAACTGGTTCAAATATAAAAATTGTTGATTTTTGTATTGTTGATTTGCTTTTAGAAAATAATCCGAGTTAACGTGTTCGTTCATTTTTAATTATGGGTAATAAATCCACTCGGAATGCTTTTAATCACTCATAAATTAATTTATTTTTTATTGATTAAGTAGATTATTTACACATATCGGGAAGTTCATGTGACTTGCCTCAAGGCTAAATACCAAACCAACTAGTTTGCTACTCTAATTGGCCGAGATATCTTTGAAAATGTTTTCTTTTTTCAATCTCACATTTTAATCGTAACCGTAAAACATATCGGAATAAATTGACTTGATTGCATTTTTTACATTGGTGTAAATAACATTATTCATAACAAATAATGTTGAATAATTATTTGTTCGTGCTTAAAAATTGAAATAAATTTTTTGTTGTGTGGTCTGAAATTGTATCCAAGTCGGCCGTCATATCATACCGTTACATATTTTACAGTTCACTGTTAAGTAGTGCGATTGTTTAATTTCAATTAGCATTATTTAAAATTCTAAAAGTCTATAGTCTTTTATTTTACAACTCGAATTATATTATAATTAACCCTCATGTAGGCCTCTAAACAGCAAGGCGCTCGCGTTTCGATCACCTCACAAGAAAGTCTTCTTTTTTTGGACTTTGATAAAACTTCGCATAATGATACAGCAAAATTGTCACTTGGGTAAAAATAGTGGAAACGGACTCATAAAATATTCGAGTATTATAGAAAGTTTAATCATAAAAAATAATGAAAGATTAGAAAAATTCATATTACCTATAAAATGGCGTACACATCATTTAAAAAATGCCAGGGTGGGGTAGATACCCTGTGTGCAAAGCGCCCAATAAACTTCAAGGTTAAATGGTTTTTGCGTTGCCATATTCTTAATTTTGATCACTTGCAATATTGCAATACCGGTATACCACCTGAATTTTCGGCGGTATTAATACCTCAAAAATAGTGGTATATTCGATATTTTTACATAAGCTCTAGTTGATACCTGTTACACTCGAGTTCAAATTTCTTTGAACAAATTTATCTGTAAATTCCATATTCGCATAAACAGATATATCTTTAAGTGATTCTATAGTTAAACAAATGTCAAAATATTATCTCAACTCGTCGTTAAACTTTCCAAAGGGCTTCTTATCGTATTACAATAAATAAAATTGGACCGATAGATAATGATGTTTATTTCATCTTATGTAAAAATGTAATAGTTTTTTGTAACATCTGCGCCAAAATACTTCATTTTGTAAATACTTACAATCAACAAAATAAAGATTACCATTGCGTAATCTTATGTTTTTTTCTAACTTTATACATATTAATCATAATAATTACTAAATATTTTTGCTTTTATTACAATTTTAAAATATTATTTTACGTAAAACGTATTACAGTTTGAAAATAATATAGGACCATTATATCGTTTTAAATAAAAATACTCTACAATTATAGTATGTTATTATGTATCTTGAAAGTAATGGATCTTGGATTAGTATAGAAGAATGACTGTCTTCCAAGTATTGGAAGTTACGCTGATTTTAACACATTGCATACAGACAATACAATTTATTATAATAATGTAATATGATCTTTAATAAGGTGACCATATTTTTTGAAGTCAAAACCGGGACGGTAATTTTTAGTTGTGCTAAATCGGGAAGGAAGGAGGGAGTAGTATGGCAAATAACTTAAATATGATTTTAAAATAACAAATACTATTAAAATAAGTACATTTTAAATAAATCTTATTTTAATCAAATGCTGACTTTTAGTAAGAATTTTATTATTCGGTTATATGTTACATTATATTTTTTTATTTTGGGGTTTATGTTGTTTTGCTTTTAAACTTTGTATAAAATGCTGATCAATTTTCTTGATAATTATCTTGAATAAATTGGCACTTATGCCAGGCGGTCAAATAGTTCGTTTTCACTATTTGCATTAATTTTTGTAAAATTGAAAATAAAAGTTTGAAATAATTAATATTATAAACTATTTTGACCGGTATCTTACCGGTATTACCGGTTTTAAAAGAGAGAATACTAAAATACAGGTATTGAAATTTTTAACGGTATAGCATTCCCTAACTCTTCAGGGAAACTCGAATGCAGTATGCTCAATTTTTTACTATTTTCTACTGTATTACTACACGTCCTAATTACTTTATTTTGCTAGTAATCAAACTATTTTATATAGTTATATATATATATATATATATATATATATATATATATATCAATTATTAGTCAAAATTGAATAGTATTTAAAAAAAACTTTGCGGCGTAATGTAACAAATATTTGAGTTTTCTCATTCCATCGAGTTTATTTACAGATTAGTTCGCTTTGTGTGACAGTGTTTTTTTTTATTTTTACTTATGTTCCGTATCTCTCTGAATCCATCCCAACTATATTTTATTTAGCGTGGAGCTTCAGAAGGCAAATTTGGAATCACAAAACAACGCACCGAACGGTGCAGGTCCATCATCATCATCATCCCAAGCCGGACAAACTCCTAACACAACCAACAACACCTGTACCACAACAAATCCACTAGCGTCCGCCATCCCGCTGGCCCAACTCCTGGCCAAGCCCGGTGCTCTCAACGCCCTCTCCAGTTTAACCGCTCTTGGCGGTCTCACAGATTTGCTGGGTGGCGGCGCTCTTGGCGCCGGCCACGCCGTGCACGCTCACACTAATGCACCGATACAGACCACTGGCGTGCATCGACACAAGTCTTATCAGCCGCGACTCAGGTCACCCAACGGCGGCGGACAGGAATCCAAGATTAAGAACGAACGCAATAAGTTTAATCCTTATTAGAGTGCTCAACAATGATTATTTTGATACGCGCTTAAACATGATAATAAGAGGCTTTTGTTCTCGCCACACTAATTATGCTTTACTTGTTTTATGAATTTAATTCTTTATGTGAGACAAATCGCTTTCGGTGAATTTTCGTTACTTCTTAGATTAGAAATACGTAGTGAGTTCTGACATATCACTATTATTCTATTTTGTGAGTTCAATATGTTTCGAAATATGATATGAAACCAAACGCATAAAATATCTTGATCGATTTATTTTGATTCGTTATGTATACGCGCAGACCAAATAATAAACTACCACATTCAAAAATTTTATCATATAACGACTAGTATAAAAAGTTTGCGGGAACAAAAAAGCCTCTTTGGTTCATTTGCTCATCAGCATACACAAAATTTGAATGGAATTACACATATTGTTCAAACCATCTAATGAATGATTCGTGGATTGGGATTGATTTCGTTTAGCGTTAGGGAACCGGCTTCTTAATTCGTAATTTAAATTATTGTATACGCTTAAAACATTTGTAAATGGTTAACAATTTGATAAAAGTAAGGTACTACCAGGGCACTTTCAAACGAATAGATTGTAATTGAAGGGACAAACAATTAATTCAATTTTATTATATATGTTTTTGATTTTTTCAGTTATTGTGATAAGTTTGTTTAAAACTTAATATATAAGTTGAAGTAAATCTCACGAATGATTTCTTTGATCTACGATTTATTTACAAACTTCATTATGCAACGAATTGGACATTGTGCACATTGTTTAAGTTTGAGACTAAAAAATCGATTCAAATTTTCTATGAATTTTTATTTTCTTTATTATTTACTTATTAAAGTAGGGAATTAATTATTATTGACAATGTTTATTCAATTTTATAAATTTGATTAATTATGAAAAATATGAAATACATTCACTAAATCAAAACTTCAGTTTTGAAAATTCATGTTAAGTTTATCACTTAAACTTACAAGTAGTTTATTACTGAATATACAAGCTCTTTATACTTAGTGACGGACTTTGATTTTAAAATATAATTACTGTAATATAATAGATTAACTTCACCCAACATCAGACTTATGAGGAGGAAATATTTGTTGTACTAATTAGATGAAGTATCAATTTTAGCCATTCGAATAAGTTCATTTACAATATTAGGTTTTTCAAGAGAACTGCGTTTTTATAACTAGACTTCTATAGCATATAATATATTTAGAATTTTAAATGCTATTTGATTTTATAAGGTTTTAAGTTGAAACTTTTTAACAATATAATCAAAAAGTTGATTGTCTATGCATACAACTAGTGTAAAAATTAGAGGAAATGTTAAGTAAAATTAATAAATTTGTAAGCCAAGGATATTATATGCACTCTTTGCGTTTATATATATGGGTCATTCTTTTACAAACCGGGCACCAACCATACCTCGACATTTTAGAATTGGCTGAAATTTTTTTTATAGATATTATATATAAAATCATTTGACACGTATTTCAGGATCTTCCTTTGCATTATGTTAATTATCTTCAGTTGTGTTCATCAGATCAGTATTGTTTTTTGTTATTATATTCATTATGAACTGAACTTTGAAGTAATTTAAAAAAAATAATGTTTTTGCAATTATTTTAACAGTAATAACAATTGATTGTTAACATTGGTTTTACATACGGGTGCCCCAACTTAAATCGATTGCGTAAAAAACCATATTGTTTCTTTTTTTATCTACTTAAAAATTATTTTTACAATTCGATGGAATGGCTGTTACATCGGAAGATATTAAATGTTTTCGAGGGAAAGTCGCGTCGCGCGTCCGTTTGAAAGGCGCATAGCGCGTATTAAATGAGTACAAGTACTATTTTTAACTAAAATATTTTACAATTCGTTACTGAGGAAAAATAAAAATATTATCTAAAATATGTAGTAGCAAATATTTTATACAAAATGCTCATATTTTTGAAACTGGTAAACTAAAACTTATTATTCGTTGGAATAATAACAAAAGTTAAATTAATTGTATTGGGTAGGTTTGATTTCGTTAAAAAATAAATACAAGAGAATGCGATTGAAAAATAATTAATTTATTGCATTATAATAGGCTAGCTCTGGCAGCTAGCCTTTTCAAAGTTCCACCCAATCCATCGCAAGCGCCCTTACCGTGTGACGTTGAGAAAAAGTGCCACTCTGCAACCAGACCAAAATCTTTTTCGTGGCAAGTAATATTTACAAAATTCTTTTTATTTTTATACTATATCATTAATTGCAACATAGTTTTATCAACATTAGTCCACTCTCTGTACCTAATTTTGTCAATATAATTTTCCTCAAAAATATTTTCTAATTCTGTGATCAAATTTTCTATGCCAGGACACTGGGAGCACTTTCCAAAATAACAATTAAATACTACTACATATTTTAGATAATATATTTATTTTTCCTCAGTAACGAAATTGTAAAATATTTTAGTTAAAAATAGTACTTGTACTCATTTAATACGCGCTATGCGCCTTTCAAACGGACGCGCGACGCGACTTTCCCTCGAAAACATTTAATATCTTCCGATGTAACAGCCATTCCATCGAATTGTAAAAATAATTTTTAAGTAGATAAAAAAAGAAACAATATGGTTTTTTACGCAATCGATTTAAGTTGGGGCGCCCGTATGTAAAACCAATGTTAACAATCAATTGTTATTACTGTTAAAATAATTGCAAAAACATTATTTTTTTTAAATTACTTCAAAGTTCAGTTCATAATGAATATAATAACAAAAAACAATACTGATCTGATGAACACAACTGAAGATAATTAACATAATGCAAAGGAAGATCATAAAAATTGAGAAAATCGGCAATATTTCAATCGTAAATATCAACGAAAAAAAATTTTTTGCCGGCAAAATCCTGAAATACGTGTCAAATGATTTTATCTATAATATCTATAAAAAAAATTTCAGCCAATTCAAAAATGTCACATTTTTTTTTTACCAAAATCCGCCCGATTTGTAAAAGAATGACCCATATATATATATATATATATATATATATATATATATATGTGTGTGTGTGCATGTATATGTGTGTGTGTTTTCATATATGGGTATATGTGTGTGTACCAATACCAAATATATAATAACAATTTTTTCAGATATCCATTTAATTATTGAATAAAAACTAAATTGTGTAGCTAATAAATACACATGCTAATACTAAATATGCTAATGTAATCAAACACAATATAAACAATTATAGAGTTGTGTTTAACTGAAATTTAACATCGAAAGGCATCAATATTAAGATATCAATAACACCAACAATGAACACATCAAGTTCAATTAAATTTGTAAATTACCTAACTTTGTTATTGCTTAATAATTGGTTTGATGTATGAAAAATTTATATTTGAGTATGTGTGCGTGCGTGCGTGCGTGCGTGATAGTGTAATATATATGTATATGTTAGTATATAATATATATATATATATATATATATATATATATATATATGTATATGTTTATGCAGATGTATATCTGGGGATATACATGTACACATAAATACATATACAAATATTTTAGCGTTTTATCATTTGCTGAATAATTATTTTATTATTTACACGTAGTATACGTAATATTCTTATTTGCGGCCACAGATATTTAGTAATAAATTGTGATATCTGATTCTAATATAAATACTTCAAATTTATTACATTTAAGAATATTTTCGGAATATAAAATTTGTTAATTAAATTTGAGGATAGAAAAGAGACGTATTTTTCATTTCAAATTGTTAAATGGTTGATGTTGGCAGGTAATTCTCTCTGAGCATAATTTCTATTTTGATTAACAATGTGTATTCTAATATCCGGGACCAAAAATCTGAAGTCAACATAGTAATTTGAAACAGTATGAAATTTTGAACTAACAGAGATTTACCTGTGCATATGTTATGAAATGATTTAAATGGTTTATTTTTTGTAGATATAGGTTAAATGAATTATATAAATTAAAATGTAGTAAGTCTTAGGTGTACTGATTCAGTAGATGTATTACGTTCAAGATTCCGAATAAAACTTTATTTACTCGATATTATTTTCTATATAAGATTTTGTTTTAAATTAAAAGGAGGTCTGTTTTAACTATTAGAAAGAACTTTGTTTTGGTTTGCGGGTAGTTTGCTTGCTTTTGCTACAATTGACTGGTGAGCTCTGTAACTTCTGTGAGCTGAATAAACTAATATTTATTTTGTAGATTTTTAAATGAAATCAATTGCACTATATTTAATTATTTAGAATATGTTACACAAGTTTTAAATTATTCATTACATTATTGTAATGAAATTTTGGTTCAATTCTGAATATATAGTAACTTGTAAATATTGATATTGTATATATTGTATTGTCTTTCTATTTATGGCTGTAAGACCACTTTTATGCTACTTCTTAAATTTAAATCGTGCACATTCAATAATACTAATTTATGTACGGAGGTTTATCATATTTTGACTTTATGTAACAAACTGAAAGCTGTTGTTGTAATTCACTATAAAATTAGTTATAAACACAAATTAATTATTTAAACAAATGATTTTTAAGTGCCTTCAGTTTAGGAACTTCTATTATAACTAGTGTCATATTGCATAAAAATTTGTTTGGCCAGAATTGAGCAAATAATTCAATTTCAGGTGTGTGATTTGTGATAAAATATTTAGATAGTTAAGTTTAACAGGATTCAGTTTAAGATACTTTATACCATTGAAGGAAACGCACAGTGCGATGAAAATGTAGCATCTGTTATGTGTGGAGTTTACAATATCAGGAAACTATACCTCTTCCTCTATTGGTTGTATCTTATTATCCATTCTGCACTCCAGTTCAGCCATAAATGACTACTCCTAAAAATAAACCCATAGTCATGGACATAATCCGGTAAGATATCCATAATTCAACCCTCTTCAACATTTTTCTTGTTTAATATTATTCCTTATGCACAGTTTTCCCAAATTTTCCTTACTTTTAAATTTAATTAACTTCCTAATACGTTCCGGAAATTGTTTTTTAATTTCTGTTGTTACAATTCTTATCAGAAACTTGTCGAGTTTATATGTGTGTGTTTATCGTTCTTTATTTATCTTGTGATTATATATATATATATGTGTATATATATATATATATATATATATATATATATATTCATTAATACTGCACAGGAATATTGAAAAATTATAATCAAAATCAAAAGACATTTTGCACAGCCGGTGATAACCTTTACGATTTTTTTTGTCCTGTCTGTATTTTTTATATCATAACAGCACTGTTGGTGGTAAATTACACTGATAGTATTGATAATATGTTGAAATGATCATATAATTGTTTGGTGTTTATTTCAGAATGTATAAACATACTATTTTGACATGTATGCATTAATTACAAATAATATATATTATTGGCCACATACTTAATATGTAATATCAAACTGTAATTTTCAATAGTTATATTTGTCTAATTATATTCCAGAATATCAATGGAAACTGCTGGCGGTCTTCCTATGCCTGGATTCCATTACATTTCACCAAGTCATATTGTAAAGGCTCCTATACATTGAGTCGCACCATATTATTTATCTTATTTTTGAAAATAAATCTGTGGCTAGGAACGCGGATAATGAAGGTGGAATGCGCAAAAGAGGGAGTATTTTATATAGTCTTATATTTTAAAATTGTAGAAAGTGTAGACATTACACAATTTAATTTATTTCTGAATTCCACTTCTTGAGAATTCATGGTTTTATGAGAGCGGCAAGTTGTTATTTGCTATTGTTTTATATTCTATATATGTATATACATATATATATATATATATAAACATATATATAAATATATATATATATATATATATATATATATTTGAATAGTCTTGAATTTGATGTTGATATAATATATTTTATTTGACTTTAAAAGTAGGGCGTTACATGACAGCGACCAACTTCAAAATTTATCTATTTATTTATTTATTTTAACTATAATACCATTGCATCGCCAATTAAGCGAGTCAGAAATTCATTATAAATGCAGCTATATACTTATACTGTTTGTATAAGATCCATGTGATCGACAGCTCACATCGAAAGAATTTATTAAATATGTAGTGTGTCGTATGTGGAGATGACCCTTAATTCATATATTTTTTATGATGTACATTATAGTTTTTAGTATAAATTATCAATATGTTTAATATATGTGCCAAATTTTTAAATTAGCCATTTGAGAAATGGCTGCGTACTGTTTGTATAAGGTATAGAATAGGCAAACCAATAACATTGATAAAATATAACATGTATTGCATTAAAAAGCTTGTAAAGTGTATATGACAATCTGAAGAGTCAAAATAATAATAACATTGAATTTGTCTTGTAATATGTTGATATTTTGAAAATGGAATTGGCTCATATCATGTACTTATGACATATCATATTATAAGTTTCTAACAATAATCCAGTTTCACTAATCAATATTCCTGGAACTATGCTTATGAAAAATGAATTAAATAAAACATGAATTGCTACATTTATTCAAAATTTTTGAAGCATTAACATTAGTATACAGCATAGAATGCTACAATTAGCCAGATAGTCAGAAATCATTTCAAAAATTCTCCGTTCATGGCTTTGTTAACAACAATTATTTTAAACGGATGCCAGTTAGATTGTTTTAGAATAAAACTTTTGAGAGAAATATAATATAATAATAGTACATTATATTATTTGGACTGAAATACTTTAAGAATTCATTCAAAACTATATACCATACTTAAAAAAAGTCCATTTGGTCTTAATTTTAATTGCAATGAAATATTTAATAGTATTTGTGTCGTACTGCTTGATCAAATTACATTAATTTCTATCAATCTTAGCCATTCCTTATATTATAAAACAAAAATTACTAATGCAAGATTCGAAAATAGCTTCCATGATGGCAGCTTTCCAGATATCGCGCTCACCTTTCATGTCAAATCTTTCAAAGTGATACTTGAATAAACTGCATAATTATTAATTATTCTTTTTTTCAAATGTAATGCTGATCAATGAAATCTGTAATATACATTTTTTTAAATTATTAATTATATTATGTTATTATTCAGTGCTTTTTTCAGTTGTCAATGAGTTTGGATAGTCTATTGTTCTCTTAGATGTTAATTTATCTATAAATATACAATAGGTTTTTTTCATAACAAAATAGAATTATGCGAAAGCAATGTAAGCATTAATAATGGTAACCAGAAGCAGAACAATTAATGAACAACAAGTAATTTTTGCTTCTACGGTCCGATATTCATCAGTTTAATACAGCTATACTTTTTTATAATCATATTTCAATGGCTTATCTATTATGTTATGTATTTCTGAAAACAAGTTGAATTAGAAATACAACAATGATATACAACGCAGATCAAAGCATTGCTTTTTATTTAAATATGTATGCACAACAGAATTAGATGTGCAGATACTTCGTTCTCATTTATTTCATTATCTGCTAAATTGATCTATTTACATGTAAATGGGTTTTGTTGAATGATGAAACACATATTAATGTATGACAATATTAAATTGTTGACCAAATAGAATATATTAGAAATCAGTGTTAAAAGACAATATTATATGTAAAGATACAGTTTAGGCCAGTTGTATCCTTATTGTATTAGAACTGTTTATTTATATGTTGGAATATTATTATTGCACTAGGGATAAATTCATTTGGGATTGACATAGTGATAACTGTAATGCAGGAATTGTTCTTGTACTAGTTCTAGTTTTAGTATATTATACTAGAATCATGCTATATAAATTTTCTTTAAATGTAACATTTGAATTGTTAAAACATCAATGTCAATAATGTTAAAATAGAACGATATATTGATAATGCATTATCACTGTGTTTTACAAGCACCAAATTAAATAAAAAGTAAATATATTTTGAGATTTTTAAGAAATATTTATAAATGTTAGGATTAATATATATAGCATTAGCATCTACACTTTTATGGTATTGTAAAACATAAATTAAATGTCATAGTATTCAAACATTATCAAAACTTATAGCCGCATTGTTCATAATAATTATTAATGCATATATATTTAGTATATTTGAATTTTACTTGGAAGATACAGTGACGAATTTTTCATCAGTTTAAAGTGAAAATCTGAGGCCAACAAAGCCTTATTTGCAACTAAAATCTAGTAATACCAAAAGTAAAAATACCAAATTGTTTAGAATTCCTAATACATTACTTTAAAATTGCTGGTTATTGACATGCCTGTATATTAATTTATAATTCGTCACTGGACAAGCATCAATCAATGAATACTCAATGTTGACTTGCAGATTATATATTTCTTAATCTATTTTCTTTTGTTACATGGACTAAATATATAATAAAGTTTCAATTTATTAATTAAAAGATAGTTTGCAAGAAATTGCTTGTTTGCTTTCTAAATTATGAGCAAGAGCAATTATTGAGTCATCATTGGTTCAATGAACCAGGTTTCGCTTTGAATATTTATAGGATAGTACAAAGATATAGAATTCAAGATTAACTTATTTCAAAATGTCATTCTTGTTGTTATCAAATGCATCATATTTCCAAAATTTCAAGTTTGAAATAAGTATCTTGGATAGATTATAAAAATTACATCGGATTTTTAATATTAGCTGTAGTTATTCAACTTAAGTTTTAGTGTTGAATAAATTACTTAAATCTGCTCTAACTGCGTAAAAATAAATTTTTAGGAAGAGCAAGATTATAATACAGTTAGAATTTTTTAGAATGGCTATTTGTTATAGAATAAGTATGCACTGATTACAAATAAGTTTGAGGACATGCAGATCTCACAAATTGGATTTACAATTAGGACCAATTGATAAGTACGCGCTTACATAATCAAATATGAACATATTTTTATCCATTTTTATAATCTAAATTATATATTGGTTATACTTTAACTTTGTAGATTTTTTTCTATATAAGCCTATTTCAATGTACGTGGTTAAACTAGTGCAAAGAAAATTTAAGCTCTCAAATAGATCTTGGAAAGAATTTAGATACAATTAAATTTTTTTTGCTGTTATATTATTAACCCAATTCTGGCCTTTCCAAATATTGCATGTGCTGACACATTTATTTAATTGTTTTTAGCTCTAAATATTTGGGTTTTTAAAAAAAAATTATATTATTTATTGAAAACTATCTGTGATTTTGCCAAAATATGTATAAGTTAATTAGTCTTTATTAATGTGCCAAAAACAATTTTTTATTCTATTATTCAAAAAAAAGGTTTATTTCTGTACAATAAAAATATTGAAAAAGAAATATCAGTATCATAAATATGATGAATTAAATATATAGAATAATGAGTTAAGATTAATATCTGAGAGTAAATATCAAAGCAGCCTTTATGTAAACAGGGTCTTGACTGTGCACGACACAGTCATAAAACATAAGTAACAGAATATTTTCAAAGTGAAAATAAATTGTATCTCATTGTTAATATATTCCATTTAATTAGGTCTTCCTGTTAACATGTACAGGCTTTAATACGACCACATATATAAAAATGAAATAAACTATAGTTATTGATAAAGTGTGCCAAATCACTAAAACTAACAGTAACATTCTAAAATGTAGAAACAAATGTTTTGCATCTTACTTGATTTTATAATTACACTTGTAAAATCATGTTTTATTTTTTGGAGGTTGTTTATTATTTTCAGTCATGTTTATCTAAACAATGTACTGTAAATTGAAAGTATACAAAAAGCAGTAATGCCCCTTAAAAAATCAGATATCATCAATAGCTGCAGTTTTTCCAGACAATGCACTTTTAATAAGTTGCACATAGTATTTAACCAAGTAAATTCTCTGCCGTAGACGTTATACCACCATGTAAGTTTTTTTTACGTTTTGGAGAAAAATATATTAATAAATTTTCAACATGCAAGAACATCATAAATGTTTCTTGAATTGAGAAATAAAAGTTGTTTAATAGTTGCATTCAATTTGCTTGTTTCTGTATTTAGTATTAATATTGTAATAAACATTAATAACTGTGCAATGAATTTTGTGGACTGTTGCAGCAAACGGGTTCTTATGATATACTCATAAATTAAAAATCATTTAAGAAATATAAGGAATTGATATTACTGTGCAATAGAAATGTCTTCATATATTAGGTTAGAATATGTTAGAATATGTGACCAGTTTTACTAATTACACCACAAACACACACACACTATATG
>NW_020538040.1:50553670-50579666 GCF_003426905.1 Ctenocephalides felis | reverse complement strand
TTCGTTGATTGGCAAAGGGGGTTCGAAAATTAAAGAAATACGAGAAGTGACAGGTTGCCAGCATACAAGTCGCTTCCGAAATGTTACCAAATTCTACTGAACGCGCTGTAACACTCAGCGGAACATCCGAATCCATAACACAATGCATATATCACATATGTTGTGTTATGCTGGAGGTTGTAAAAAGGTGTGCGTCTCTTCTTTGAATTATATTATTATAAATTATTTATAAATATGGATTCAATGTGTTAAATGCTGGAAATTGGAATGTTAATTCTGGAAATTGAAATGTTAATTCTGGAAATGGAAATGTTAAATGCTGAAAATTCAATGTTAAATGTGGAAATTGAAATGAGCTATTTATTCTTTCAATGATTCATTTAAGTTAAAATTAACCATAAATTTTTGCATAGCAATATTAATTTGAGGTTTATTTCTTTGTAATATGTGACATTAACTTCTTAACTTACGGTTTACATTCGAAAATGTTGGGCCAAAGTTGTACAAGGTGACGCAGCATTCGTGACTATTTTCCCACACAAAGTACAGTGTTTATCACAAAAATAAAAATAATTTTGTATTTTACAGTTTCGCATGAATAAATATTTTGTAATACTTGCGATCACCGTACCGAGCCATGCCCGTAATGCGTAATAATTGTTTTTGGCCCGATTATAGTACGCGGGCTATGCCCGTAATTAATATATACGTTTGGCCTAGCCATCATACACGGGCTATGCTTGTCATTGTAAGTTAAGGTGTTAAAATATGTCTGATTATGAGCTTCGAGATACGTGAACAAAAATCATAGTTGACAGTGAATACATTGAATTCAGTTTTTATAGCTCGATAATATAAAATTCAAAAGATTCTAACACTACTAAGATAGCTATTAATATTTGACATTAATTGTATTTTTATTTAAATTTATAATGAATAAACATTCTTTCTTGCCGATTTAAATTAAATTGATCACATTAGTCATATTATAATATTTTTATTTGTTAATATGTGTAGAAAGTTTTTTCACATTTTGTACATACGTGTATATATATATATATATATATATATATATAATATGTTTGTTTTATTTATACATTTATCCTAAGCACAATAACAAAGAAATTGTTGTTAATAATTTGTTTCAGTCACCTCCAAAAGGAGCTACGATACCTTACAGGCCAAAGCCACAATTTGGTGGACCAGTCATATTAGCGGGTGGACAAGCTTACACAATACAGGGAAACTATGCCGTACCTGCACAAGAGGTAATATTATACGTATATGTGCCACGTACATAATTCATATTGTATTACTATTATCAAACTCAATTTCATTTCTATACGTATTCATCTATCGTAAACGTAGTTGTTATGGTGCTTGTAATTTTACTAAAGGCACCTTCTTGAGGCTTCTTTATTATTCTTTCTTAACTAATGTTACGAAATAATGCTAATTCCCCTCATTTAAAGAAATAATATATTAGGTTGTCAAATATCTCCCTTCCGCTTTTTTGCTCTTGGTTTATAATACAAAAAGGCGGAAGGGAGATATTTGACAACCTTATATTAACTGAAAGTTATCAAATTCATTTTTTAAATCAAACTCTCAATATATATGAAAGAAAGATTTAATTAAAATCACTTACTAGTTTGATAATGAGTAGATTGATGTCAGATGATTAAAAGTAAAATGAATAATATAGATAAATAATTTATTCCGAAATCTTGATTTGATTGTAAACAATTAGTTTACCAATTTATAGATAGATATTTATTTTAGTAAAACTTTATTGAATATTTCGGTTAAAAAATCTTAAATCTCGTTTGATAAACTTAAAGATTTTATAATAACCAATGAGTAGGTTATATTTGGATATGACGAATTAATAATTGCTATTTTTTCAAGTTTCAAAATCAAATATATTGCGACATATTTGTAAAATAATTTATAAAGTTAACATATTTTTCGGATTTGAGCGTACGATTATTAAAGAATGATATGATTACAGTTGGTATTTACCTCTGATTATACTTAGTCAAAATCATTACGAAAAGGTATTATTACCAAAATGTATCTTCAGATAAGTGTGGTGTTGCATAATACCCTTATTTGTCCAAGATTCTTTTGATGTCGGTCTCATACCCGTCGAGATTATTTGATTGTTTAATTGTCTGCCTGTCTGGAATAACGGAGAAATATCGTTCATTTGGCTTATGGGATATTTAAATGCATCTTATATTAAATTATTTGAATTTGAAACTACTTGTGCTTTAATAATGAACAATATTAATCAGTGGTGAATGAATGCAAATATCATGAACTAGATACAGAAGAAGACATTTAGCAATCAAATAATCACCACGTATGAGATTTTGACATGAGTTTATTAGCCGATTTAGAAAAATGTATTATGGTTACGCAGCATTGTCCGTTGCTACCATTGGTATTATCCGGAGGCGTTCCGACAGCAGATTCCATGCTGAAGAGTTCTCATCTGCAGGCTGCTTGCGTACAGCATCCGCAATTGCAAGCTTTTCCAGGCGATGTGAGTTAATAGTTTGGTGCTGCCTTTGAGAACACCCCAAAAATAAAAACAATCCAATTTAAATATACCAACTTTTGTCTCGAATCACTACCCTGCAAGTTGACATTAATATGAATGCAGATATATCAACGACAGATTATAGGCTAAATTGATACAAAATTGAAATAAAAATATTAAAAGAGCAACGTATATATTAATTATCGAAACATTGTCACTAAGCTACATTTAAGAACTTTAGAACTTTAGAATATTTATACTCACACCATTTCAGTAATATATACGTAGTAATTAGTTTAATTAGCGACAATTTATTAACAATTTGCATTTTCATCAATTTAGCTTACAAGTCGTCCATATTTATGATCCTTCGCCTCTACTTACGTCTGTGTTGTGGTTGTCTGTTTGATATTTGTTGTATATAAACGATGGAGATTTATGGTAAATATTGTCGTGTGACAAAAAGCATGCACCAATTCAATTCAAGGTATATTATTCTCATCGATGATTTCAGAACCAATAATATCCTCTGTACACTTTTGAAAATACACAAGTTACGTGAATGTCATTCTTCCTATAACACGCTATACGAAACTCGTGTTTATCGTGCAAACCGTAATTCGTGGCGCAATTAAACGCGCAAAGAATTAGCTGTCTATCGCGCGGTAAAAATCTCAGGATTTGAAGTGTTCATATAAACATAACAAAACTGTTTAAATTATTTTTATTGAATTGTAGCGTTTATATATATAGAGATATGATAAATAAATAAAACAAAAGCTTTTTTAGAAATACTAACATTCTGTGAAGAAGCTCTGACACTACTATAACCGTTGTCGTACACAGCTACGATATAAATTAGCATATTTATACAAACATAATAGTAGATAATAAATCTTATATTAAAAACTTTTGAAACATCTAGTTGCTAAAGCCATTTATAGGTAACACGTTGAACGAAACCAAGCTATAGGATTATCGCGTAGTAGGAGGGCTGTTACAATTTTATACCGCACAGTATGGAATCCGCGTTTACACAGTACACAGATTAGTTGGCTGTGTACGTCATATTTTTAATTCCGACATAAAATTTAAATAACTGAAGAAGGTAAAAGATCATGGTTTTATATAATTAACTTTCGATTTACATCGACCGACATTCCTTGAAATAGTCAGTCAAGTAAGAGCGTGGCCGACTTTAACGACAGTTAATGAAAGATTTTGGTCTAATTCTTTTGTGAGCCGATAAAGTGAAGCTTTGTCCTTGATGCATTGTCAACGAAGGTTTAGTTGGCCTTGATCTTTTGAGAAAAAATCACGTTAAACGCCATGAGTGCTAAGTTACGCGTCGCGCTACAAGGATGCGCCCTTTTGCATCCACCCAAAATGTCCTCAATAGTCGCAATCAGCTGCTGCTAATCATATGAGAAAGTTGAAGGCATTTGTACAGAATTCAATACATCTATGTAAAGTTGCTAAAAATGTCGATTATTTATTGGAACGTGATTCAAATAAAAAAGAAGAAAAAAGAACAGTGAATGTGTTTTTTCGGAATTCTGCTTTAACACTGCAACAAGGACGAGCAAATTAATGGCAAAATGTTTAAAAATATCTACAAAACTATCTGAGTCTTTCTTCGTATTCATGATCTGAAATGACGCAACACAATGGGGAGGGAAGCCTCTGACGACTGAAAAACATGTGCTTCTTTTCCGCTTGGGCACATGAAAATATTGATAGAGATTTTGAAAATGTCATTTTTACTGATGAAAGTTCTGTATGAGCACGTACTGCCCTCATCGAGCCATTAAATTAAAATACGAGCCGTCAGACTAAAATAATCCGTTGAATTAGTAAAAAGCAGGCGTCGGAGATGCCAGCCAATTGTCGACTTTGGTGGTGACTGGACACATATTGACCAAATTGCATCATTGCTTGTAACGTATACAATGCATATATAACTATCAAAGTTTCATAAAATAATTATTTTTATAAATTAACACGGCCACTCTCTTACTTGACCGACTGTAAACTAAATTATGCATCTGATTACTAATATAGCCTTTAAAAATTATATATATTCATAGTGTATCTGAATTTTTTTACATCTATGTTGGTATAGTAATATGATTGGGTAATAAATTTGAAGTTCTTTTTCTTAAATTTCTGAAAACTTTCCGCGAATTATTTTGTAATCGTTGCAGAGATATTATTCTCGTACATTTGTGGCTTAAGTTGAGCTGTATTTTTTTGTATTATGATTTGTTTTCGTATTATATTTACTATACATATATTGTTCGACTCCACCGGTTTCTAAAATGTAAGCTATTTGCTGATTCCTAATCAACTTGCATTGATTAGTAGTTTTCTTTGACAATTAGTTGATCCTTTTTAAAGTATGTTAAAAAAGGAGCTCAAATGCTTCCAAATTGATAAACAATATTCTCTGAAAGTTTTAGCTCTTAATATTAACTTTATGATAGTCCGCACTCCAAGCAAAGTTTCTTCTTCTTAAGTAAATACTTATTTTATAAAATATATCATTGTTGTATTTTTTTTGTATTTATGATCAAAATAAGCAAATACAATTTTATTATCAAAAGCTAAGTTATAAAATTCTGCAGAACAAATGGAATTTGACGCATGTTATTTCCATAAGATACTTTTGTTGAAGTGCGGACATCTTAAAGTTAATATTAAGATCTAAAACTCCGACACTTTTTTTTATCAATAGAGAAGCATTCGAGTTCCTGGGAGTAAAGAAACTCGAAAATATCCCTAGTAAAAACCATATTATATATATATATATATATATATATATATATATATATATATATATATATATATATAAGAAATGCATTAAATTTTGAATAAAAAAATAGCCTTTACTTATTCAAAACTACTTGAAACTAGAAAAGTGGCATACGGTGAGTTTGTTTAGAAGTCGCAAACCCTAGTACCTGTACCCACGTCTACAATTTAAAGGTTCCAAATTTTATAAATATTTCATACTAATATTGTCCGCTTAGTTAAAAATAGTAATTATTGTTTTTTAAACTACTATTTACACCGTAGTGTATATACATCAATATAAGTGGTGTTAAATGTAGAGCTGCTTTAAATAAAATGATGAGACCCAATTTCCACACTTAACTCTTTCATTGTACTGTAAAATCCAAATCAGCCACATAAACCATGCAAGATATATCGAACAAATATCGAAATATGTTCATTAAAATTGTACATTAAAATTATGTCAAATCCTGTTCATATGTGCACTATTCTACGATTCACTACATAACTAGATATTTTATATCCAATGCCAAACAAATTTTTAACGCAATGAAAATTCTAAATATATTTTTTTTGTATTGAAGTAATTTAGTAAGGTAAGGCAAAATACGACATTTATAAGTTAAAAAAAATCTGTCAAACTGAATTATATAATTTAATCTGCCAAAGATCTACTGCATCTTGCATTATTTTAATTTCTCTCACATCTCAACTGCTTTTCGGCAAGAATAATGTAGACTACGTTTTCTTATTCATAATCATGAATATATTATATTCTAATATTGTCTAACAAGCATAATTTAACCTAAATTCAAATTTCAATTGAATTGACATTTCTGGAGGGGGACAGTACTTATTTGTCAAACTATTTTCAAGGTCATGTTGTTTTTTTTTTTGTATATATAATGTTTATATATGTATATATAAAGCACATTCCTCCTATTCTTTTGTTACTTTTTGTAGCTCTATGGCCACTGAAGAAGAGTCAAATTGGGACTCGACACGTATTGACCATTAAATTCACTTTAAAAAACAAAATATAGTTTTCTTTATCTTTATTATTTGGACGCATATATATATATATATATATATATATATATATATATAATAAGTTTTAAGAGAATTTAGTGTATATATATATATATATATATACACTAAATTCTCTTAAAACTTTTATTAATTCTTTTTTCGTCGTTTTTATCATTGTGTTTTCTTTCATATTACTTACTAATAAAAATTAAGAGATGAAATATGTATTATTCTAAAATGAGAATGCATGTAATTTAGTACTGGCATGAGAATACTGACACCTAAATTTGACTTTAAATTTTAACAGGCAGCACCATTCCATTAACGTTTACAGATAATTAAGCATTCAAAATTTTTAATATCAACATAAATATCGAGACTACTTACTAATAGTTAAAAATATTATTTTGAACAGCCTTAATAAGTTTTGTTATAACCATAGGATCTAACTAAATTTTCAGTTGATTTTCGTTTTTGTTACCCTATAACTATTGTTTTAGTTCTTATTTCGTACATTGCTCGGTACCTTTTAGAAAACTTAACCTACTTTGTTACCCTTTTGTATTTCGCAATTTAGACTTGGTTGTTTAGGTTAGATGTTTTTAATGTTTATAGTTTAGACTGTATTTACAAGATCGTTAATTGACATTTTATATGATGTTTTAAAGAAATATTTTTTGTGGCTAGAGAGGCTAATTTTGAATTAAAAAAAAACTTATTTTGTTTCATATAATGAATTAAACATACGCTTATGTTAATTTATTTTGTTTATAAATGTTTTTGTCTTACAATTAATATCTCTTATAGATGGGAGCGATCGCAAAAAATCCATTAGCGGGTTTAGCTGCGTTGGGTCTTGGCGGTATGGCTCCAGCAAATACGGGCGGTTTAAATCCAGCAGGTTAGTCTGTTTTAATTATTACTTTTATTTTGTTTTAGATTATTTTTGTTATTGTAATCTTTTGTTTACAGTTATATCAATATTGGCAACTTTTCTATAAAAACTAAAAAATATCCGACATTATGAATTATTGTGTTTGTCATGTGCATAATTTATTTTATACCCGTTATTTCAATTTTATGTATCGCATTTATTGCATATTTCCACTTCTTCGCACAGATGGTTATTTCAAATCAAATACATAATTAAACAAAAATCTAATTTATGCTAAATAAACACAAAAATAATATATTATATATGTGTGTGTCTTATATCCAAAGACGGATCGGTTAGGATATAATTGCGCTTAACAACTTCGACCACTCCGAAACCTAATACTTAACACAAAATGCATTATATAGCGGTGTGTGTCGTTCATGTATTAAAAGATTTGTTCAATCTCAGTCATATTAATTATTTGAAGTTCGTTTATAATCAGTTCAAACATATTTGATCATATATTTATTAAAAACATATGCGTTTTAATATGCATGCATATCTCAACTTGTATGCCGAAAGTGAGACAATAAAAATATCGAATATATCAAAAATCTAAACGAAGGCCAAAGGAAAATCCGCTTCTTTCGAGTCGAATCTTTTATATAGTGGTAAATCGACACGAGTATCTGCTTGTGATTGGGGGTACGTAAGGGGTCGGACACATGAAGATTTGACTTATTTTCGGATATACATCCGACTGGGGTGTCCCGAGAGAGGAGTTATGTCTTCGGATGATGTAACCAACTCCGCAGTTAACCAACTCGAAATATATATATTTCAAAATTAAAATATGTTCGAAATGAAATTTTTAACTTCTCGTAGGGTAAGTAATACAAAAGAAATCCAAAATGAAAATTTTTATATCTTTACGTTTCAGAAGTTTCTGATTATTTTGGCATCGTCGATTCCTATATTGATAAGGAGGCGTGCTGATTAGTTTTTGGCAAAGGCAGGTGCTGTCGTTTCAAAGATACGGGGCAAAAAGTGCCAAAAACGGTTCACTTTTCGAGACAATGGATTTGATTGATTTAGGGTTTGAAAGGCAGGGTTAGCGGTAATCCAATGAAAAAAGTAACAAAAAATGCTATTTAGCGGTCAAAAATGATTACTAGACATATGCACATCAAATTATCAAATAGATATTTTAATAACAAATTTAGTTCGCAATTCTATTAGTTTCCTACCAATGTTTATCCGTTTGCATCGACGCGCGTAACGCTTCGATATTTCTTCTGTATAACAGCCACGCAGCACCATTGCTTTGAAAAATAGTTCCAAATTTTCAAAATATCAAAAATCTAACATTTTTCAAAGTATTTTTAACTTCCCGTAGGGCAAGTTATAATAATCGCAAAAAAATCGAAAATGAAAATGTTTGCATTCCTCGACGTTTCAAAGGTTTCTGAATATTTTGGCATACCTTAGAAAAAATGGATGTATGTGTGTGTGTGTGTGTGCGCGTGTGTGTGTGTATGTATGTATGTGCGGATACAAATTTTCGTCGACGATTTCGGGAACACCGATCAACCGATTTGAATAATTCAAAAAACATTCGATTTGTATTGATAAGGAGACGTGCTGATTAGATTTTGGCGAAGTCAGGTCTAGCCGTTCCGAAGATACGAGGCAAAAAGTGCCGAAATATGTATGTACGATTGCTTTGAAAAAAAGTTTAGATCTTTCAAAATATGTCTAAATAAAGACATATTAAAAATTATAAATAAAAAATTAAAAAAAATTTATTTTTCAAAAAAAAGTAATTTTTTGTCTAATTGTTTGTCAAAAATAATATAAACAAATAAATATTTTCGAAGTAATTTTTTTTCAAAAATGTTAATCGTTTTTAAAAAAATAATAATTTGTGGTACGGGAAGTTCCAGCAATTTGCCTTAAGGCACGATGCCTTAATTGCCTTAAGACAGAATTCCACTTACAGCTAGTTTTATATAAGCTGATCAATATCAGCGTTTTCTTTTTAGATTTTGTTCTTTATTTTAATTTTTAACTTCCCGTAGGGCAAGTTATAGTAATCGCAAAAAAAATCGAAAATGAAAATTTTTATATATCTTTACGTTTCAAAGGTTTCTGAACATTTTGGCATACCTTAGAAAAAATGGATGTATGTGTGTGTGTGTATGTGTGTACGTGTGTGTGTATGTATGTACGTGTGTGTATGTATGTGCGGATACAAATTTTCGTCGACGATTTCGGGAACACGGATTAACCGATTTGAATAATTCAAAAAACATTCGATTCGTATTGATAAGGAGACGTTCTGATTAGTTTTTGGCGAAGGCAGGTCTAGCCGTTCCAAAGATACGGGCCAAAAAGTGCCGAAAACGGTAACTCAGTTTTTAAGAGAACGGAGCGTCCGATTTAAATAATTCAAAAAACATTTTACTTGTATTGACAAGATGAAGAATCGATAAAATTTTCATAAAGGTAGGTCTAGCGGTTTCGGAGATATAGAGAAAAAAGTAAAAAAATTAGCCATTTGGCGGTCAAAAATCATCATTAGACATATGCACATCAAATTATCAGATCTCTTATAGAGATTTTAACAATAAGTATACATTTTAATAATATAACAAAAATTATAATATAAGATTTACAGTCAACATGCGTCTGACAGGTGATGCAGTCTGCGCATGCGTCTGTCAGTGATTGCACATCAAACTTAGCCTATAATTCAATTTGACAGATTATTATTTTTTAACTTTTAAATGCAGTCGTGTTTTGCCTTACTTTACTAAATCATAATACAAAAATAATTTACTTATTCAAAAAATTATTTAAAAGTTTCATTATGTCAAAAATTCATATGTTTGGCATTGGATACGAAATATTTACTCAAGTCAATGGAGCGTTTTGGGTCTGAATATTTTTAATGTGCTCCAATTTGCATGAAATTTTGGAATTAGGTTCATCTTACTATCAAGTTTAAAAGTGAAAATAATTTAGACTCCTTTGCCACTTCCCGGGGGATGACATCCCTTTTCAGTGGTGCAATTGTATCTCTTTCAAAATAACGTCGGATATCGATAAACGAACTAATTAGAAGAGAAAAATGTTTAATAATGTTTTTCAAAAAAGCAATTACTTTTCAAGTTACTGGCCACTGAAAATTTGTTTTTTTGCGTTTTTCATCGAATCATATGGTTAGACTCTATTAAATAGTACAGCTCGAAACATGCTCTAGGACGAAAAATGAAATAGTTAACGGATGCGCCGGATATTAAAGGTGCGAAAAAAAATGAAGTGGATATTCATATATGTAATATTCCAATGCTTTAGGTAACCAATAAAATTTAGTTTATTAATATATAGGTTTGTATTTTGGTCGTATTTTAACACTTAATATTTTTAGCTCTTGCCGCGCTGGCCGGATCTCAGTTGCGCACCAGCAATAATAGCCGCAATCAGCAAGCCGCTGCTGCTCAGCAATCACACGAAATGACAGTTCCAAATGAACTGATCGGTTGCATCATTGGAAAGGGTGGTACGAAAATCGCTGAAATACGACAAATCTCGGGCGCTATGATTCGCATTTCGAATTGCGAAGAACGAGATGGTGGAAATACTGACAGAACCATAACGATATCCGGAAATCCAGACGCCGTTTCTCTTGCACAGTATCTGATTAATATGAGGTTAGTGGAAATTGTGGTTTATTGTAATTATAACCATTTGCCGTTCAGTTCAAATATTGTAAATTTCTACTTATATGTTTATTAAGAGCTCGGCTAAAATGTATAATCGCTGAATGTAAGCCTTTCGTAATCAATAAAAGTAATGTCACAAATAAACTTCTTGCGCGTCATTTTGCGCCTAACATTTTTTCATACATAAATCCTCATTTTAAGTAATAAAACAAGCGATATAAAATAAAACTTAAATTTTCACATGAATCGGTATAATTTCATGTAGATCTTCTAACAAGTTACTCTCACTGTTAGTGTATTGTCACACATGAATATATTTATTAAGTAAATTTTTAATCATTAAATATAAATAATTTTAAAATCTCGCATTAAGTAAAATAAAATATAACGATGAGATATTCATTGGATTTTATTAGAAGATTTGTTCTAGTTGCTTGACGTTTTTCATCATGAACAAAATTTCTCATGAGCTTTGCTTTGAGCTTTTTTTATTGAAAATTACTTGACTTTCAATGCGATCACTCATTGTGTTTTCATGTAAGCTCTATTATGAATCATGTTTGTTTTAAGTTTTTATATTTTGACCATTTATTATGTACGACATACGACACTCATATAAGTATGAAAATGATTTCAAATTTGCAAGGTATTCTGAAAATATATAAGTGGGTCGAATTAATGGCTCAAATTTATATTATGCTGTGATTAAAGATTTTAGGAATGTGAAACAACTTTTAGATTTTGTCAGCTGGCAATTTATTCAGTAGATAGGTCGGAAAACATTTTTATGCACGTTTTATATGTATGGATTTTTATAATTTCTTTTCCTAATTTTTGTCGATTTGTTCTCCTACAACGTATTGCCTCAGATTTTTTAAATTACAACGAAAATCCTGACCTTTGCATGTTGTATGTTACTTAGGTACTCCCATGTATCCTTGTTTTTGTTCAAGCCTAATCAAAGCAGCCAAATTTAGAAGAAATCCTTGTATCTGAAACCATAAATTATCCTAATGGTAACATAATAAACGGTTTTTTGCCTTTTATTTCTTCAAAATGTTCACACAAAACTGAATTAGGTCTGTAAGTTGATTCGAATGGAGGATAGTAATTAATGAGTAATAAAGTGGTTATAACGCATAAGTATTATCATTTCAGCCTGCTTATATGTGTAATATAGCAAGTTAATCTCGATGAGGACTAGCGTTTCTAACTTTTGTACGACGATCGGCCGAGCCGTTTCTTTGTAAATCGCAGAAAAGTGAAAAAATTTTCGTCCACGTTTTAGCCCGCAATTCTGAATCGATTTTGAAAATTCAAAAACTGTTCGAAACATATTGGTTGGAAATCGACCTGATTAGTTTTTGGTGAAGATCGGCCGGGCCGTTTTCTTGTAATATAGTGTTAAAAAAATTTTTTTCGACGATTTTCATAATTTTTTTTTTGACGGTAGGTACCATAGTCTTATAGATCATAAAGTATTACGGTCCTATGACAAGTAGTTTAATTTTAAAAAATCGTCAAAGTTTGCAGAAATTAGCGTCGTTTTTTTGACGTTTGTCAAAATTAGAACTTTCATCGACGTTTGCTCAAAAACGCTTGAAACGATTGCATAAATTTAAAAGCCAATCGATGTATTTTAATGTGGATTATCTTTTCTCAGTTTTGTGCAGCGATCGGCCGGGCCGTTTCTTTGTAATTTGAAAAGAAGTGTTAAACTTTTCGTCCACATTTAAGCTCATACTACTGAATCGATTTTAAAAAATCAAAAACTGTTCGAAAGATATTATTTGGGAATGATACTGATTGGTTTTAGGTGAAAATCTACCAAGCAGTTTTCTTGTAATTAACTATTGAAAGAAAAATGAAGCCGATTTTTATGGAACTTTTTTTTGGCGATATATATCATGGTCTCATAGAACTTACTGAAATATCATGGCCTTACGACAAGTATTTTAATTTTAAAAATTCATCAAAATTTGAGAAAGTGAGTAGTTTTTTGACGTTTGTTAAAATTAAAATTAGATGATCTACTTGGTATAGCGATGCAGTGCTTAGTCTTAATGAACATACTAAAACATTAACGTCCTACGGAAACTGGTTCAAATATAAAAATTGTTGATTTTTGTATTGTTGATTTGCTTTTAGAAAATAATCCGAGTTAACGTGTTCGTTCATTTTTAATTATGGGTAATAAATCCACTCGGAATGCTTTTAATCACTCATAAATTAATTTATTTTTTATTGATTAAGTAGATTATTTACACATATCGGGAAGTTCATGTGACTTGCCTCAAGGCTAAATACCAAACCAACTAGTTTGCTACTCTAATTGGCCGAGATATCTTTGAAAATGTTTTCTTTTTTCAATCTCACATTTTAATCGTAACCGTAAAACATATCGGAATAAATTGACTTGATTGCATTTTTTACATTGGTGTAAATAACATTATTCATAACAAATAATGTTGAATAATTATTTGTTCGTGCTTAAAATTGAAATAATTTTTTGTTGTGTGGTCTGAAATTGTATCCAAGTCGGCCGTCATATCATACCGTTACATATTTTACAGTTCACTGTTAAGTAGTGCGATTGTTTAATTTCAATTAGCATTATTTAAAATTCTAAAAGTCTATAGTCTTTTATTTTACAACTCGAATTATATTATAATTAACCCTCATGTAGGCCTCTAAACAGCAAGGCGCTCGCGTTTCGATCACCTCACAAGAAAGTCTTCTTTTTTTGGACTTTGATAAAACTTCGCATAATGATACAGCAAAATTGTCACTTGGGTAAAAATAGTGGAAACGGACTCATAAAATATTCGAGTATTATAGAAAGTTTAATCATAAAAAATAATGAAAGATTAGAAAAATTCATATTACCTATAAAATGGCGTACACATCATTTAAAAAATGCCAGGGTGGGGTAGATACCCTGTGTGCAAAGCGCCCAATAAACTTCAAGGTTAAATGGTTTTTGCGTTGCCATATTCTTAATTTTGATCACTTGCAATATTGCAATACCGGTATACCACCTGAATTTTCGGCGGTATTAATACCTCAAAAATAGTGGTATATTCGATATTTTTACATAAGCTCTAGTTGATACCTGTTACACTCGAGTTCAAATTTCTTTGAACAAATTTATCTGTAAATTCCATATTCGCATAAACAGATATATCTTTAAGTGATTCTATAGTTAAACAAATGTCAAAATATTATCTCAACTCGTCGTTAAACTTTCCAAAGGGCTTCTTATCGTATTACAATAAATAAAATTGGACCGATAGATAATGATGTTTATTTCATCTTATGTAAAAATGTAATAGTTTTTTGTAACATCTGCGCCAAAATACTTCATTTTGTAAATACTTACAATCAACAAAATAAAGATTACCATTGCGTAATCTTATGTTTTTTTCTAACTTTATACATATTAATCATAATAATTACTAAATATTTTTGCTTTTATTACAATTTTAAAATATTATTTTACGTAAAACGTATTACAGTTTGAAAATAATATAGGACCATTATATCGTTTTAAATAAAAATACTCTACAATTATAGTATGTTATTATGTATCTTGAAAGTAATGGATCTTGGATTAGTATAGAAGAATGACTGTCTTCCAAGTATTGGAAGTTACGCTGATTTTAACACATTGCATACAGACAATACAATTTATTATAATAATGTAATATGATCTTTAATAAGGTGACCATATTTTTTGAAGTCAAAACCGGGACGGTAATTTTTAGTTGTGCTAAATCGGGAAGGAAGGAGGGAGTAGTATGGCAAATAACTTAAATATGATTTTAAAATAACAAATACTATTAAAATAAGTACATTTTAAATAAATCTTATTTTAATCAAATGCTGACTTTTAGTAAGAATTTTATTATTCGGTTATATGTTACATTATATTTTTTTTATTTTGGGGTTTATGTTGTTTTGCTTTTAAACTTTGTATAAAATGCTGATCAATTTTCTTGATAATTATCTTGAATAAATTGGCACTTATGCCAGGCGGTCAAATAGTTCGTTTTCACTATTTGCATTAATTTTTGTAAAATTGAAAATAAAAGTTTGAAATAATTAATATTATAAACTATTTTGACCGGTATCTTACCGGTATTACCGGTTTTAAAAGAGAGAATACTAAAATACAGGTATTGAAATTTTTAACGGTATAGCCCTCCCTAACTCTTCAGGGAAACTCGAATGCAGTATGCTCAATTTTTTACTATTTTCTACTGTATTACTACACGTCCTAATTACTTTATTTTGTTAGTAATCAAACTATTTTATATAGTTATATATATATATATATATATATATATATATATATCAATTATTAGTCAAAATTGAATAGTATTTAAAAAAAACTTTGCGGCGTAATGTAACAAATATTTGAGTTTTCTCATTCCATCGAGTTTATTTACAGATTAGTTCGCTTTGTGTGACAGTGTTTTTTTTATTTTTACTTATGTTCCGTATCTCTCTGAATCCATCCCAACTATATTTTATTTAGCGTGGAGCTTCAGAAGGCAAATTTGGAATCACAAAACAACGCACCGAACGGTGCAGGTCCATCATCATCATCATCCCAAGCCGGACAAACTCCTAACACAACCAACAACACCTGTACCACAACAAATCCACTAGCGTCCGCCATCCCGCTGGCCCAACTCCTGGCCAAGCCCGGTGCTCTCAACGCCCTCTCCAGTTTAACCGCTCTTGGCGGTCTCACAGATTTGCTGGGTGGCGGCGCTCTTGGCGCCGGCCACGCCGTGCACGCTCACACTAATGCACCGATACAGACCACTGGCGTGCATCGACACAAGTCTTATCAGCCGCGACTCAGGTCACCCAACGGCGGCGGACAGGAATCCAAGATTAAGAACGAACGCAATAAGTTTAATCCTTATTAGAGTGCTCAACAATGATTATTTTGATACGCGCTTAAACATGATAATAAGAGGCTTTTGTTCTCGCCACACTAATTATGCTTTACTTGTTTTATGAATTTAATTCTTTATGTGAGACAAATCGCTTTCGGTGAATTTTCGTTACTTCTTAGATTAGAAATACGTAGTGAGTTCTGACATATCACTATTATTCTATTTTGTGAGTTCAATATGTTTCGAAATATGATATGAAACCAAACGCATAAAATATCTTGATCGATTTATTTTGATTCGTTATGTATACGCGCAGACCAAATAATAAACTACCACATTCAAAAATTTTATCATATAACGACTAGTATAAAAAGTTTGCGGGAACAAAAAAGCCTCTTTGGGTCATTTGCTCATCAGCATACACAAAATTTGAATGGAATTACACATATTGTTCAAACCATCTAATGAATGATTCGTGGATTGGGATTGATTTCGTTTAGCGTTAGGGAACCGGCTTCTTAATTCGTAATTTAAATTATTGTATACGCTTAAAACATTTGTTAATGGTTAACAATTTGATAAAAGTAAGGTACTACCAGGGCACTTTCAAACGAATAGATTGTAATTGAAGGGACAAACAATTAATTCAATTTTATTATATATGTTTTTGATTTTTTCAGTTATTGTGATAAGTTTGTTTAAAACTTAATATATAAGTTGAAGTAAATCTCACAAATGATTTCTTTGATCTACGATTTATTTACAAACTTCATTATGCAACGAATTGAACATTGTGCACATTGTTTAAGTTTGAGACTAAAAAATCGATTCAAATTTTCTATGAATTTTTATTTATTTATTATTTACTTATTAAAGTAGGGAATTAATTATTATTGACAATGTTAATTCAATTTTATAAATTTGATCAATTATGAAAAATATGCCAGATTATTAATTGTTTATTTATATTGAAGTGTAAGATTGAAATACATTCACTAAATCAAAACTTCAGTTTTGAAAATTCATGTTAAGTTTATCACTTAAACTTACAAGTAGTTTATTACTGAATATACAAGCTCTTTATACTTAGTGACGGACTTTGATTTTAAAATATAATTACTGTAATATAATAGATTAACTTCACCCAACATCAGACTTATGAGGAGGAAATATTTGTTGTACTAATTAGATGAAGTATCAATTTTAGCCATTCGAATAAGTTCATTTACAATATTAGGTTTTTCAAGAGAACTGCGTTTTTATAACTAGACTTCTATAGCATATAATATATTTAGAATTTTAAATGCTATTTGATTTTATAAGGTTTTAAGTTGAAACTTTTTAACAATATAATCAAAAAGTTGATTGTCTATGCTACAACTAGTGTAAAAATTAGAGGAAATGTTAAGTAAAATTAATAAATTTGTAAGCCAAGGATATTATATGCACTCTTTGCGTTTATATATATATATATATATATATATATATATATATATATATATGTGTGTGTGTGTGTGTGTGCATGTATATGTGTGTGTGTTTTCATATATGGATATATGTGTGTGTACCAATACCAAATATATAATAACAATTTTTTCAGATATCCATTTAATTATTGAATAAAAACTAAATTGTGTAGCTAATAAATACACATGCTAATACTAAATATGCTAATGTAATCAAACACAATATAAACAATTATAGAGTTGTGTTTAACTGAAATTTAACATCGAAAGGCATCAATATTAAGATATCAATAACACCAACAATGAACACATCAAGTTCAATTAAATTTGTAAATTACCTAACTTTGTTATTGCTTAATAATTGGTTTGATGTATGAAAAATTTATATTTGAGTATGTGTGCGTGCGTGCGTGCGTGCGTGCGTGCGTGCGTGATAGTGTAATATATATGTATATGTTAGTATATATAATATATATATATATATATATATATATATATATATATGTATATGTTTATGCAGATGTATATCTGGGGATATACATGTACACATAAATACATATACAAATATTTTAGCGTTTTATCATTTGCTGAATAATTAAAGTGAACTTTATTATTTACACGTAGTATACGTAATATTCTTATTTGCGGCCACAGATATTTAGTAATAAATTGTGATATCTGATTCTAATATAAATACTTCAAATTTATTACATTTAAGAATATTTTCGGAATATAAAATTTGTTAATTAAATTTGAGGATAGAAAAGAGACGTATTTTTCATTTCAAATTGTTAAGTGGTTGATGTTGGCAGGTAATTCTCTCTGAGCATAATTTCTATTTTGATTAACAATGTGTATTCTAATATCCGGGACCAAAAATCTGAAGTCAACATAGTAATTTGAAACAGTATGAAATTTTGAACTAACAGAGATTTACCTGTGCATATGTTATGAAATGATTTAAATGGTTTATTTTTTGTAGATATAGGTTAAATGAATTATATAAATTAAAATGTAGTAAGTCTTAGGTGTACTGATTCAGTAGATGTATTACGTTCAAGATTCCGAATAAAACTTTATTTACTCGATATTATTTTCTATATAAGATTTTGTTTTAAATTAAAAGGAGGTCTGTTTTAACTATTAGAAAGAACTTTGTTTTGGTTTGCGGGTAGTTTGCTTGCTTTTGCTACAATTGACTGGTGAGCTCTGTAACTTCTGTGAGCTGAATAAACTAATATTTATTTTGTAGATTTTTAAATGAAATCAATTGCACTATATTTAATTATTTAGAATATGTTACACAAGTTTTAAATTATTCATTACATTATTGTAATGAAATTTTGGTTCAATTCTGAATATATAGTAACTTGTAAATATTGATATTGTATATATTGTATTGTCTTTCTATTTATGGCTGTAAGACCACTTTTATGCTACTTCTTAAATTTAAATCGTGCACATTCAATAATACTAATTTATGTACGGAGGTTTATCATATTTTGACTTTATGTAACAAACTGAAAGCTGTTGTTGTAATTCACTATAAAATTAGTTATAAACACAAATTAATTATTTAAACAAATGATTTTTAAGTGCCTTCAGTTTAGGAACTTCTATTATAACTAGTGTCATATTGCATAAAAATTTGTTTGGCCAGAATTGAGCAAATAATTCAATTTCAGGTGTGTGATTTGTGATAAAATATTTAGATAGTTAAGTTTAACAGGATTCAGTTTAAGATACTTTATACCATTGAAGGCAACGCACAGTGCAATGAAAATGTAGCATCTGTTATGTGTGGAGTTTACAATATCAGGAAACTATACCTCTTCCTCTATTGGTTGTATCTTATTATCCATTCTGCACTCCAGTTCAGCCATAAATGACTACTCCTAAAAATAAACCCATAGTCATGGACATAATCCGGTAAGATATCCATAATTCAACCCTCTTCAACATTTTTCTTGTTTAATATTATTCCTTATGCACAGTTTTCCCAAATTTTCCTTACTTTTAAATTTAATTAACTTCCTAATACGTTCCGGAAATTGTTTTTTAATTTCTGTTGTTACAATTCTTATCAGAAACTTGTCGAGTTTATATGTGTGTGTTTATCGTTCTTTATTTATCTTGTGATTATATATATATATATATATATATATATATATATATATATATATATATATATATAATTCATTAATACTGCACAGGAATATTGAAAAATTATAATCAAAATCAAAAGACATTTTGCACAGCCGGTGATAACCTTTACGATTTTTTTTGTCCTGTCTGTATTTTTTATATCATAACAGCACTGTTGGTGGTAAATTACACTGATAGTATTGATAATATGTTGAAATGATCATATAATTGTTTGGTGTTTATTTCAGAATGTATAAACATACTATTTTGACATGTATGCATTAATTACAAATAATATATATTATTGGCCACATACTTAATATGTAATATCAAACTGTAATTTTCAATAGTTATATTTGTCTAATTATATTCCAGAATATCAATGGAAACTGCTGGCGGTCTTCCTATGCCTGGATTCCATTACATTTCACCAAGTCATATTGTAAAGGCTCCTATACATTGAGTCGCACCATATTATTTATCTTATTTTTGAAAATAAATCTGTGGCTAGGAACGCGGATAATGAAGGTGGAATGCGCAAAAGAGGGAGTATTTTATATAGTCTTATATTTTAAAATTGTAGAAAGTGTAGACATTACACAATTTAATTTATTTCTGAATTCCACTTCTTGAGAATTCATGGTTTTATGAGAGCGGCAAGTTGTTATTTGCTATTGTTTTATATTCTATATATGTATATACATATATATATATATATATATAAACATATATATATATATATATATATATATATATATATATATATTTGAATAGTCTTGAATTTGATGTTGATATAATATATTTTATTTGACTTTAAAAGTAGGGCGTTACATGACAGCGACCAACTTCAAAATTTATCTATTTATTTATTTTAACTATAATACCATTGCATCGCCAATTAAGCGAGTCAGAAATTCATTATAAATGCAGCTATATACTTATACTGTTTGTATAAGATCCATGTGATCGACAGCTCACATCGAAAGAATTTATTAAATATGTAGTGTGACGTATGTGGAGATGACCCTTAATTCATATATTTTTTATGATGTACATTATATTTTTTAGTATAAATTATCAATATGTTTAATATATGTGCCAAATTTTTAAATTAGCCATTTGAGAAATGGCTGCGTACTGTTTGTATAAGGTATAGAATAGGCAAACCAATAACATTGATAAAATATAACATGTATTGCATTAAAAAGCTTGTAAAGTGTATATGACAATCTGAAGAGTCAAAATAATAATAACATTGAATTTGTCTTGTAATATGTTGATATTTTGAAAATGGAATTGGCTCATATCATGTACTTATGACATATCATATTATAAGTTTCTAACAATAATCCAGTTTCACTAATCAATATTCCTGGAACTATGCTTATGAAAAATGAATTAAATAAAACATGAATTGCTACATTTATTCAAAATTTTTGAAGCATTAACATTAGTATACAGCATAGAATGCTACAATTAGCCAGATAGTCAGAAATCATTTCAAAAATTCTCCGTTCATGGCTTTGTTAACAACAATTATTTTAAACGGATGCCAGTTAGATTGTTTTAGAATAAAACTTTTGAGAGAAATATAATATAATAATAGTACATTATATTATTTGGACTGAAATACTTTAAGAATTCATTCAAAACTATATACCATACTTAAAAAAAGTCCATTTGGTCTTAATTTTAATTGCAATGAAATATTTAATAGTATTTGTGTCGTACTGCTTGATCAAATTACATTAATTTCTATCAATCTTAGCCATTCCTTATATTATAAAACAAAAATTACTAATGCAAGATTCGAAAATAGCTTCCATGATGGCAGCTTTCCAGATATCGCGCTCACCTTTCATGTCAAATCTTTCAAAGTGATACTTGAATAAACTGCATAATTATTAATTATTCTTTTTTTCAAATGTAATGCTGATCAATGAAATCTGTAATATACATTTTTTTAATTATTAATTATATTATGTTATTATTCAGTGCTTTTTTCAGTTGTCAATGAGTTTGGATAGTCTATTGTTCTCTTAGATGTTAATTTATCTATAAATATACAATAGGTTTTTTTCATAACAAAATAGAATTATGCGAAAGCAATGTAAGCATTAATAATGGTAACCAGAAGCAGAACAATTAATGAACAACAAGTAATTTTTGCTTCTACGGTCCGATATTCATCAGTTTAATACAGCTATACTTTTTTATAATCATATTTCAATGGCTTATCTATTATGTTATGTATTTCTGAAAACAAGTTGAATTAGAAATACAACAATGATATACAACGCAGATCAAAGCATTGCTTTTTTATTTAAATATGTATGCACAACAGAATTAGATGTGCAGATACTTCGTTCTCATTTATTTCATTATCTGCTAAATTGATCTATTTACATGTAAATGGGTTTTGTTGAATGATGAAACACATATTAATGTATGACAATATTAAATTGTTGACCAAATAGAATATATTAGAAATCAGTGTTAAAAGACAATATTATATGTAAAGATACAGTTTAGGCCAGTTGTATCCTTATTGTATTAGAACTGTTTATTTATATGTTGGAATATTATTATTGCACTAGGGATAAATTCATTTGGGATTGACATAGTGATAACTGTAATGCAGGAATTGTTCTTGTACTAGTTCTAGTTTTAGTATATTATACTAGAATCATGCTATATAAATTTTCTTTAAATGTAACATTTGAATTGTTAAAACATCAATGTCAATAATGTTAAAATAGAACGATATATTGATAATGCATTATCACTGTGTTTTACAAGCACCAAATTAAATAAAAAGTAAATATATTTTGAGATTTTTAAGAAATATTTATAAATGTTAGGATTAATATATATAGCATTAGCATCTACACTTTTATGGTATTGTAAAACATAAATTAAATGTCATAGTATTCAAACATTATCAAAACTTATAGCCGCATTGTTCATAATAATTATTAATGCATATATATTTAGTATATTTGAATTTTACTTGGAAGATACAGTGACGAATTTTTCATCAGTTTAAAGTGAAAATCTGAGGCCAACAAAGCCTTATTTGCAACTAAAATCTAGTAATACCAAAAGTAAAAATACCAAATTGTTTAGAATTCCTAATACATTACTTTAAATTGCTGGTTATTGACATGCCTGTATATTAATTTATAATTCGTCACTGGACAAGCATCAATCAATGAATACTCAATGTTGACTTGCAGATTATATATTTCTTAATCTATTTTCTTTTGTTACATGGACTAAATATATAATAAAGTTTCAATTTATTAATTAAAAGATAGTTTGCAAGAAATTGCTTGTTTGCTTTCTAAATTATGAGCAAGAGCAATTATTGAGTCATCATTGGTTCAATGAACCAGGTTTCGCTTTGAATATTTATAGGATAGTACAAAGATATAGAATTCAAGATTAACTTATTTCAAAATGTCATTCTTGTTGTTATCAAATGCATCATATTTCCAAAATTTCAAGTTTGAAATAAGTATCTTGGATAGATTATAAAAATTACATCGGATTTTTAATATTAGCTGTAGTTATTCAACTTAAGTTTTAGTGTTGAATAAATTACTTAAATCTGCTCTAACTGCGTAAAAATAAATTTTTAGGAAGAGCAAGATTATAATACAGTTAGAATTTTTTAGAATGGCTATTTGTTATAGAATAAGTATGCACTGATTACAAATAAGTTTGAGGACATGCAGATCTCACAAATTGGATTTACAATTAGGACCAATTGATAAGTACGCGCTTACATAATCAAATATGAACATATTTTTATCCATTTTTATAATCTAAATTATATATTGGTTATACTTTAACTTTGTAGATTTTTTTCTATATAAGCCTATTTCAATGTACGTGGTTAAACTAGTGCAAAGAAAATTTAAGCTCTCAAATAGATCTTGGAAAGAATTTAGATACAATTAAATTTTTTTTGCTGTTATATTATTAACCCAATTCTGGCCTTTCCAAATATTGCGTGTGCTGACACATTTATTTAATTGTTTTTAGCTCTAAATATTTGGGTTTTTAAAAAAAATTTATATTATTTATTGAAAACTATCTGTGATTTTGCCAAAATATGTATAAGTTAATTAGTCTTTATTAATGTGCCAAAAACAATTTTTTATTCTATTATTCAAAAAAAAGGTTTATTTCTGTACAATAAAAATATTGAAAAAGAAATATCAGTATCATAAATATGATGAATTAAATATATAGAATAATGAGTTAAGATTAATATCTGAGAGTAAATATCAAAGCAGCCTTTATGTAAACAGGGTCTTGACTGTGCACGACACAGTCATAAAACATAAGTAACAGAATATTTTCAAAGTGAAAATAAATTGTATCTCATTGTTAATATATTCCATTTAATTAGGTCTTCCTGTTAACATGTACAGGCTTTAATACGACCACATATATAAAAATGAAATAAACTATAGTTATTGATAAAGTGTGCCAAATCACTAAAACTAACAGTAACATTCTAAAATGTAGAAACAAATGTTTTGCATCTTACTTGATTTTATAATTACACTTGTAAAATCATGTTTTATTTTTTGGAGGTTGTTTATTATTTTCAGTCATGTTTATCTAAACAATGTACTGTAAATTGAAAGTATACAAAAAGCAGTAATGCCCCTTAAAAAATCAGATATCATCAATAGCTGCAGTTTTTCCAGACAATGCACTTTTAATAAGTTGCACATAGTATTTAACCAAGTAAATTCTCTGCCGTAGACGTTATACCACCATGTAAGTTTTTTTTACGTTTTGGAGAAAAATATTTATTAATAAATTTTCAACATGCAAGAACATCATAAATGTTTCTTGAAATTGAGAAATAAAAGTTGTTTAATAGTTGCATTCAATTTTGCTTGTTTCTGTATTTAGTATTAATATTGTAATAAACATTAATAACTGTGCAATGAATTTTGTGGACTGTTGCAGCAAACGGGTTCTTATGATATACTCATAAATTAAAAATCATTTAAGAAATATAAGGAATTGATATTACTGTGCAATAGAAATGTCTTCATATATTTAGGTTAGAATATGTTAGAATATGTGACCAGTTTTACTAATTACACCACAAACACACACACACTATATGTACGTATGTATGCATATATGTATATATGTATATATATATATATATATATATATATATATATATATATATATATATATATATATAGTAATAAAAATAAAAAAATAGAATAATTTAATTTATTAGAAAATTAATATAAATTACATAAGTATGTATGTAAAACATAATTCGAACAGCATTACTAGTTAATATTTGATTTAAAATGTAATAATTTTGTTATTATCGTTAATATAATGTGTGCAAAATTTTTGTTTTTATTTTTTGCTAAAATCAAATGCTGCATTTAACATGAGGCTGCCATATGATGTAGTGTAAAAAATTACTGTTAATTTATCTAAAATAGTTGTTCATTTTTATTTTTCATATACGTTTGGATGATGTATGTGGTGACTCTTCTATTTCGATGGCGACCATCGAAAGTTGGTTGAATTAGTTTGTTCGTGGTCACACGTCGTTTATAATGAGCCACGCCTAGGCGGCCCAAAAACGGAGGCCGCGCACTAAATTATTGAAAAAATCCATGATCTCGTAATGGCAGATCATCGATAGAAGGTTCACAAGATAGTTTAGACTGTAGGCATCGCCTCGTGTCTCATCCATCCATCTTACTCTCCAGGTTTAAACTCCTGTGATTATTTTTTGTTTACAAACCAGAAAAAGTCACCCCCGGAAATTTGTGTCGAATGAACAGGTCACCACTGCTATCTTACAGCCCTCGACAAAACGTATTTTTGAACCGATTGAAAAAATTAGAGCGTCGCTTGGCTAAATGTATCAAAAATTTTGTTTTCCTATTGGTAAGCTTTAATCAACCTTTATATTGATCTTACCAATGACACACTGGTTTATTTTTGTTTATTAATTTCTTTATTACGATTTTTTTGTATTTTGAGGATATCGTCCGTTTTTTTCAGAAAATTTTTTTTTTAACATTTTTTATTTTCATTTTTTTTGTCCATAAATTTTGTTTTTCAAACTTTTCGGCCAATTTTTTTTTCAAACTCTTTCAAAACAAAACTTCCAAATATTTTTATTGCATTTTTTTTTTCAAAAAAAGTTTTTTCAAGAATTTTATTTCCAAAATTTTTTTTCCAAATCCTTGTTTTTTTTCCATATCTTTAAAAAAAATTTTTCTAAAACTTTTTTTGCTAAAAATACTTCTTAAAAAATGTATTTTCTATAGTTTTATTTCAAAACTTTTTTTCCAAAGTTCGTGGACTATCATTTGGATTTTTTTTCCAAAAATTTTATTTCCAAATTTTTATTCCAATTTTTTTTTCGAATATTTTGTTTTCAATTTTTTTAAAAACCTTTTTTTCTAAAATTTTCTTTACGAAAATATATTTTTTTTTCAAAGTTT